>NC_065527.1:10577294-10601532 GCF_006386435.1 Epinephelus moara
ACATAGGCATGAGATATGCCCATTCAAAGTTTGCAATTTCAGTCGGTTGCTATAGCGCCCCCCCCCTTTGGCCAATTGATGTAATATTGCTTCATTCGCATCCTCCCATGACCCTCTACCACTGTGCCAAATTTCACATGGATTGACCAAGTCAGTGAGGAGAAAAACATGGAACACACCCACAGACAGAGTTTTCGTCATTATATCGTAAGATGACATTATGACAATACTGTACCATTGGCAGCACGTCATTGCTCTCACATGCACGACAGTCCTATCACAGTGGGGCCACACACTCAATCACAATTTCAATCACTCATTTTGCACTACAAAGTGACAGCGCTCAAAGTATTTCGAGCTAATCATATGATTTCCAGGTGGCTTGCTAAGGCTGATTGACAACCCTATTCATTTTCTTTTCAGATGAAAAAAGCTAGAGGAGATGAAAAGGCCAGAAGATCTCTGAGTATTTCAAAAGCGTGGACGCCATCAAAGATTCAGTTCACATGTGACAAATCCTGGTCGGCGCAGAGCCATAAAGATTGCAATAAAGACTGTAAATGATTGTCACACACGGGCGGACCGTTTCTGAGGGTTATCAGAAACACGGCGAACACCTGCAGCAGGGCTATGCATGTGCGTGTGTGTGTGTCTGCTCGTGTGCTGATTTGAATATGTGTGTGTTTCAAAGTGACCGGCTGAGCGCGTACATCCACGCAGGATTATGGAAACAGTGGATTACTTCCTCCGCGCCATGAAGAAGCTCCTCTAAATCCTAAAATGAACAGTCAAGGAGAGGACAGCAGCTTGAAAAGACTTGGAGAGATGAAATGGTTTTCTTCTGAGTCATTCCGAGTGTTTCCTGCTAATATGGTTGCAACAAAAGTGACCTCGGGTTTTCAGAAAAGAGATGCTTTGTGGAATAAATCAGCCGTTAAAAAAAAAAAAATCACAAATACTGTGAATATTTGTCAACATTTGTTTCGGGTGACAGCACTTTTTTGTTGAATAAAGTGTCAGTGTGTGTGTGTGTGTGTGTGTGTGTGTGTTTGTGCATGCACATTGAAGCATGAAAGAAATGTGTGTGTGTGTGTGTGTGTGTGTGTGTGTGTGTGCATGGCACCAACTGTGAAGGCCCTGACACCCAGCAGTAAACAGTCGAAGAAAAAGCAGGATGACTGAGCCCAGCAGCCTGTTAGACTGTTGATAAAGGAGAGACCTTCCTCTAGAACACAAGAGCAGCAAAACATCAAGCCTCTCCTCTCCCTCTCTCTACTTCTCCTCTCCCTTTCTCCAGATTTCTCCTTCACTCCTTTCCCCCTTTCTGCCCGGCATCTGTTGCTTACTGGGAATGCCAATGGCAAAGACGAAGGAGCAAAAGAGAAGATGAGGGTGAGAGATGTGAGGAGGGAGGGAGGGAGGGAGGGAGGAAGAGGAAGGATACTCCAGGAAAGGAGTGACAGGTGGTGTTAAGAGTCCTTCCAGGAAACTACAAAGAGATGGAGGGAAACATGGATGGATGCATGAAAACAATAAAACGACAAGCAGCCAAAAAATAGATACCTAGATGAAGACAGGCGTAAGAAAGAGAGGGAGAAATATTGGAAAGTGTGAGTGTGTATGTGCGCGTGTGTGTGTGTGTGTGCGTGAGAGTGTGGGATCTGGCAAGCGTTGCTTTTGGCCTTCGTTGGGGAGCTGATAAATCCACAGCCGTTTGACTCCTGCCAGACGCCGCCCCGCACACACATGCGCGCGCTCGCACACACTCGAAGCACACTACATCTCCATCTGTTTGACTTGTGCCAGTTGCCCCCTTTCAATTACCCAGCATGCCTTGCTCCCACAGAGAAATGAGCCTATTCAATGAGCGCTGTGAAAGAGAGACAGATGGACAAACATAAAATACAGATAAAGACTTTAGGAAGAGACGACAGGTGCTAAAATTATCCTCTTAGTCACGTGAGTTCGATACTCTCTGTAACTTCTGTAGAGGTTACCTCATTAGGAGCATCATTATAGCAGGAGCGTTGCTGCTCAGGTTGTGCATGTCATTAATGAGAGTATTTGAAAATACACAAAGCATATATGTGTTGTTATTCCTCAGTGTGCTCCCAATCAGTCAATGCTGCCAAACTAAAATATTAATTTTGCTGTGCAACATGCCTCGTCTTCTTTTAATGGATGTTTTGCACGGGGAAATGTAAGCATTATGTATTTGTCTGGGTCAGGAGTCAAACTGACTCGTTTTCTAACCCCAGGATTCTAATGTGGGAGCTGGCATGATAACCTACTGCCCTAGAAAGTTAGGCAACAGTACAGCGGCAGTATTGAACCTTCTGTCATCACAATTACAGGGCAGAGTATTGAATTCAGATACCACTGTAAAGATAATGCTTTTTTCAATGCAAGGTCTTTACTTAAATAAAATAGTGTGGAGCAGGCATGCTCAACTTGCTTTGCCCGGGGGCACACTGACAGAAAAGAATAATATTTATCAGTGTATATAATGAATGAATATCTTGTTTTTGACCTTTCAGCTTTTGCTGTCCTCACTCATCTTTGCCCAGAGGCAAAATCAGTCGCAGCAGCCCCACACAGGTCAGGTGTTTACAGGGGAGTTTCTAAGATTTGAGGACATTTGGGGCTTAGCCTGGACCCCAATGGGGTGGGGTCCGAGGGATCCTCCCCTGGCACAGTTGAGTGTGACTGGTGTAAAGGCTCGATTACAGCAAAAAGTAGCACAGCAAAGTTCATCCATATAAAAAATATGGCGCTATGATCTTGGTGATTAGAGCGCAGTGACTTTTCACAGGGGCTATGTTGCTAACCATGTTAGCTAACAATAAAACAATAAACATTTTGTGCAACACAGCTAACAGCTAACCTGGAAATCCAGATGCCCCGCCCCTAGCAAATTCTAATTTGCACTGCACGGGGATCGGCCCCGACGAAGATGATGAAGACAGCGCTGCGCCGTAGGAGTCGAAAAGTAAACAGCCAAGATGGCAGCTGCTGAAGGACCGTGTCCATTCAATTTAGCTTTGGAAGAAACACTAAGCCAACTGCACTTATCTTTTTCATTGAGAGAGGAACAGAAGACTGCCCTAGAAGCCTTCGCTTCCAGGAAGGACGTTTTTGCCGTTTTGCTGACGGGACACGACAAAAGCATAATATATCAGTTAGCCCCACTGGTCGGCAAACAAATGGGGCTTACTGCACTGAATACGTCACCTTGTTTTTTGCTCTGATTGGCTATCGTGCTATCCAATTTCATGCGGCGGCATTTGAAATGCCTCAGTTAGTGCTGCCCCTTGGGTAGGAAGGGTGTATCGGTGAGTGCCAGACTCAAAATCTTTCTAGATTTGAGTCAGCTTCCTCTTTTTGAAACTCTCTGGTCTTCCATCCCTTCAAATGTCAGCTCAATCAGGGCTATTTACTGTTGGGTGAAGGAGCAAACTGGCTTGTCAAAGGTACCTACACTGAATCAAAAAAACTAAATCATGCACAAATCCACTGATTGTGGCAATTCTATCGAAATTTTACTGCTAAATTTCTGAATTTTGAACACAGCATTTTAATTTAAATCATAAACCTTTTGATCAAAGAAAAAGTATGCAGATCTGGCAGGACATTAAGCTATTGGTACTTGATGTTATGGAGACAGTCCATTGTGTACCAAAAAGTAGGCTCTTGAGGTTACATACCCAGCTCTAGTCAGGACAACTGCACACCATTAATAATACTTATGTATCACTCATTTACCCTGTGAGATCAAAGGTCAAGGCAGGGATTTAGCCTTTTACTTATGTTCACCTCTCTAAACATCACAGAGACTGTTACAAGTGTGTATTTCACACAGTAGCAACTCAAGGTCAACGCTTTATATCTGTCCATCACAACAGCATGTACTCATTACGTTTTATCATGAATGACAGCGTGTTCAATTTGTGCAATTATGTTTCTAGCGTCAAATGTCTTGAACCAACGTGTCACCTGAGGCCGGGGGTATTGTCTCTCTTTGTTGACTGGTTGCATAAATAAAAGTGCATCCATAGCCCTGATATACATATGCTATACTGAGGGATAATGAGATGTTGTCATATCTGTGGGATCATCTCCCTGGTAACAGGCGAAGGCGGTCTTGTCGATCAAATGGAAATGCTGTCACTCATAGAGCTCTGAACAGGAGGGAAAAAACAGGGAAAACAGGAAGCGGGGGAGGATTAAGTAGCGGTGTGATTTACATGCTACGGACTTGTCTGCCTGAGGCGAAACCTTCAAAGCACCTTAACTTTCTTCAATATCACACAAACCCCCTTAACAAGTGGGGAGGTGAGAGTTAAGCGCCGTGAGGTAGATTTCTGTAATAGTTATCTCAGCCCTCAGGTGAGTCATGGTCACTACATTGCATTAAGCCAGCTGCTGAGAACAGCATAAATTCAAAGACTCAACGCCAGGGTGGCCTGCAACTTAGCCTCCATAAATCCTTTTTGGTCATTAAGATATTCCTTGGAGGAAACAGGCTAAAGCGGCAGAGCTCCTTAGTTGTTCCTGTGTGGAGTTTGGAAGCGTTGATTAACGTGCAGCGGTTTCCATTCTGCTGAGTCATTCGGGGACCAGCCTCTTCTCCCCACCTCGTTCAAATAAGAGCAGGGCAGATAAAGGGCTCCACTTGGTCAACCACTGCCGGAGAATGTGAGATGGGCTAATGAGAGCTGCATGGCCCAGACCTCCAGAGTGGTATGTGTGTGTAAGAGAGAAAGTCTTTATATTTTGGCTATTTTACAGCTAAGCCTGTAAAATTAATAGGGCACCAGCCGTGAGGAACTGTTGGTTTGAAAACAAATCGCACACACACACACAGATGTTAAAAAAAAACAAACAGAGCAACAACGCTGCGCCGTATGTTGGCTGAACATGAAGCTAAACGAGTTACAGACACACACCCACACCCAGAAACAAATTGGCGTGATGTAATGCACAGAAGAAGAAAAAAAATACAACATGCTTTGCTCGCTTCCAAAATCTAACATCATTCCAGCCTCCCACCCTCCCTCTCCTGTCTCCGCTCAGCCGCTGTAAGTAGGGCACATCAATTTTTCACACTGCCTCTGTCTTTCACTCACTCTGTGGCTGTGACCACCTGTCTGGGCCACATGTGTCATACTCCTCGCTATGTGTCCCGTCACACGGCATCCCACCCATCTCGTCAAAGAAATCCTCACATCTCTACTCCCCTCTGCTCCTCTGTGGTCCCTCCTGTATGCCTCTCCATCCATCTTCCTCTCTCTCTATGTGATTTCTGTTCCCTCGGCTGTGAATCTCTTACAGCAACATGCCATCCATCCTCTAACGTATGCAGTATGTAATAATCATGGAGGCACACACACACACACACACACACACACACACACACACACAAGTCATGCAGATGGCCTGATAATGACATGGAGATTAAATGGCGAAGAGAAAGCATGGACTTACTGATGCTGATTCAACCCTACAGACACACACACATGTGCACAAAGGCCATATTCGCCTTATTCGTACATCTCACTGTTTCAGATTCATACAGAATATATAGCACAGATATAATTTCCCTCAACAGAAATATAATTCAAGTTCAATAAATGAAACCACCCATACGCCCATGGAGGGGCGGCAATCCCACGCTACTTCACAATGTCATCAAAGTAAGTCTTTTGTTCCTGTTTTGATCCTTTTACTGTGAGAAAATACTGACCGTGGTTACGATTTTTCTTTTGTCTGTATCTTTTGTTCACATTATCAGCTAAAACGCTTACAGAATTTGTTAAACCATCTGTACAAAGAGTTTGACATGCTCCTGAGCAGATTAAGGTTTCTTCGTCTACTCATTGTTTTATTCATTGACATTTTTCATTATCATTGTTTTCAATCTATCTCAGACTCTCAGGCAAATGTTCTGACAATAAATAAAAATATGATTTCTTCAGCTTTCACTCTTGTTTTTATTTTATTTATTGGTTTCAGAAACAAAAGAGTGACTAAGGGCCCTATCACACACACCTCTTTCACTTTGATCTGAACCAAATTCTCCCTGGCCACAGTTCAGACCCAACATTTTTTGGGTAGAGGAGACTCTGCTGGAAAACCTCACAAAAACTCTGACACTTCTCAATTATTTATCGAAAGGATGAGAGATGGAATAAAGGAGGACAGGAAAGCCCATCTACAAACCTTAAAAGTCAAGTATCAGAAGATGAGGTTCACGTTGGTGATGACAACAGGACATGTATGTCATGTATAGTTCTTAGTGCACTGGCGTAATTGCAATGTACGACCAAAACTAACCAGATCAAAAATGCAAACCTTGGTTCGGACTTTTTAGGTATGAAAAGGCCAAAACATTAATTATTTCCCCAGTTAATATTTCAGATACTGAATAACTTGGGCAGCTGTGGCTCAGGAGGTAGAGCGGGTCATCCACTAATGGCAAGATCAGCGGTTGGGTCCTCCCAAGTGTTGGGCAAGACATTAAACCCCCACTTGCTCCTGATGGCTGTGCCATTGCTGTGTGAGTGCATGTGAATGTTTAAATGATGACCAGGTAGCACCTTGTATGGTAGCCTTGGCCACCAGTGTATGAATGAATGTGTGTGAGAGGGTGAATGTGGCATATAATGTAAAACACTTTGAGCGTTTGGAAGACTAGAAACGTGCTTTACAAATGCAAGTCCATTTACCATCCTTTGCCCAAAACATGTAGCCTGGAAATCCAGACTGAAATCTAGAAAGATTTTGAGGTTGGCCCTCACCGATACACCCTTTATTCCCAAGGGGCAGCACTAACTGAGGCATTTCAAATGCCGCCGCACACAATTGGATAGCACGATGGCCAATCAGAGCAAAAAACAAGGTGACGTATTCATTGCATTAAGCCCCATTTGTTTGCCGAACAGTGGGGCTAACTAACTGATATATTATGCTTTTGCCGTATCCTGTCGGCGAAACGACAAAAACGTCCTTCCTAGAAGTGAAGGCTTCTAGGGCAGTCTTCTGTTCCTCTCTCAAGGAAAAAGATAAGTGTAGTTGGCTTAGCGTTTCTTTCAAAGCTAAATTGAATGGACGCGATCCTTCGGCAGCTGCCATCTTGGCTGTTTACTTTTCGACTCCTACAGCGCAGCGCTGTCCACATCATTGTTACGCCCTCGTCGGGGCCAGATCCCCGTGCAGTGCAAATTAGAAATTGCTAGGGGCAGGGCATCTGGATTTCCAGGTTACAAAACATGGGCAGTGATACACTCAATCACTATCTAGGATGGATTTCACACTTAAATTCATGGTTCACTTTCATCCTTCTGACTTTGGTCACAACAGCGCTGCATGGACGCATGGCCTTGTTATGTAAAACACCACATGGCTTCAGACCAATTGAACGACAGGTGACACTATTTGGACATTTAATGAATAACTTCATGTACAAGTTCATCACTGCCAGAACTGATGTTCACCTCTATCACTGCTTAAGTTAAGGCAGTCAGTGTCTAAGGAACTTTGTCAGTATGACCGCCAAGACTGAAATTGTATTTGTCAATTATAATTGAGACTAATAACCTCAATAATAGAGGCAAATATTCTCTACAGTCAATAAACTCTGTGTTTGAATATTTATGTGCAATAGTGAGTATTGTATCCCTTTTCATTATCTATCACTTAATCTTTACCCTCAATACTTTATCCAACATGCTGCTCTCATTATATGGCTATGAAAGTGAATGTATGGTAAGATCAGTCACTTGGCTAAATCAGACAGACCCTGACATCCTATCTCGTCATCAGTGTAGTTGTTGTGATGTAAATTCCATTTGCAGTGGGATGTAATGCCACTTCTTTCTTTCCCCTGAAGCTCAATAATTCTGTAACATTAATAATTTCTTGTGATGTTATCTGAGTGGATCTTTATTTCAGGAGAGGTAGGGTGCCCACATGATAAAACCCTGCGCGCACACACAGGATATAATGTGAAATCAATAAAAGAACCCCATCATTAGGAAGACAAAGGTCAAATCTCTAATTTCATTACTTCTAAAACTTGTCTTTAATGTACTTTCCGATGCAGCTGGTGAGAAATGTCAGGTCAATTGGTGTCACGGTTAAAGTTCAGAGTCGTGCGGTTGATACAACTTTTTCCTGACAGAAATATGGGCCAGGTGTGACGGGCTGAAATCTTTACTGGAGGCTTCCTCTGTGAAAATGCTAAATAATTCACACAAAAGGGCAGTTTTGAAAAGCCTTAACCACCTGAGCTAACTTATCCAGTATTGTACAGGGGGCAAGTCACAGCCCACATTGAATAATATGCTTTCATTTCAGCCTACTTCAAAGCTAATATGTCTCTAATACCAGAGGAGCCCACCTGGGATCTCCTTGACATTAATATTTGGGCCTGGGCAGAGCAATAAGAGAAAGATTGAGAGGGAGGTCAATCCAGGTCACATGAGTGAAGTCAGAAATGTGAGGACGTGTTGTTCTTACACCACATAGATGAGACTATAAGGATGAGATAATTGTAATTATTTATTATCTATGCTACAATTTGTGCCTTTTCTGCATCAATTTATAGCATGAATCTCTCCATCTTGTCAAAATAAAAGTCCTCAGCTACTATCATGTTTTTATTGGGAGAGGGGAGGCAAATGTGCATGTTATAAATATTGAGGGGGAGGTGTCCCCTGTGCGAAAACACTTTAAGAACACCAAGAAAGGGCAAAAGAACTGCAGCAAAATATGCGCATATGTGTGTTTCTCAGGGGGCGTCACCTCGCCAGTAGCTTTCTGCAAACATGACAGCTATAAAATAGCTGTAGCTGGTTAAATAAAGAGCTCCGGAGATGGTTATGTGGTGTCTTTGGTGAGATAATCCATTTGTCAACCAAGCTGTGGGCTGAGGACAGGACCCAATACACAGAGACAGACGGAGAAAAGGAGGAAGGGATAACACTTGGCGGTGGAGGCGCAAACAGAGGAAGGGTAGAAAATAAGAAGTAGACAAGAGGGAAAGACAAACAGTGAGAAAAGACTGCAAGGAGGCGATTGAGTGGTTAGACAGATGGAGGGTGTAAACACAGGAGAGAGGGAAGGAGGAAGGAGAAAGGACGGAGTGACAGTGGCAAAAGATGAAACTGGGAGCAGAGTGTATGGGGAGGAATCAAGAAGCATAGACTATAGCTGGAGGCTTTGAGATACTGTATGAAGCAATAAAACAAGCAGGCCTGACAAGAGAGCCAGGGGGATGGAGGAGGGCAAAAGAGCGAATGAAATGAAGGACAAAAAAAGATGAAGACAAAGCAGAATCATGAGGATATTGGTGTGTGTGTGTGCGGATGAAAGTACAAAGAGAAGAAAGAGCAGAAGGAGAAGGGGGGAAGAGAAGATGGGAGGAAAAGGGAAAAACGAGGACGGAATGAGAGAGAATGGGAAAACAACGAGAGAAGATAGAGACGTGAAAGGGCAGCGGAGCGGCAGAAATCATTTCCCTCTGGGGGTCGCAGGATCGGGGCAGTGGAGTGCAAATGCAACATTATAAACACTCAGTAGGCTATGGCCGCAACACAAGCCATCAATTTGCCCTGGATGTGCAATGAAAAATATCCTCATTGCTTCCCTTCCAAGCGTTCCCCACAGGAATGGAGCTGCTGTTGACTCACCGCATGTATGCGCAGCAGAGTCCACATCTCATAAGGTCGGCATTCAGAGCATTTTACACCACTCTTTATGACAAAACATTTCCCAACTCTTGTGGCAAAAATGTCTCAACAATGTGGTTGTGTTCATGTTGTGTTTACTTCATGTGGGATGGAAGGTTGCGAGGGGCAAAATTCTTGTTCTTGATTTGTGTGACTGTCGAGTTAAAGCCATCCTCCAGTGTGTTTTGGCATTTTTATGATGTTTCTGAGTCATTTTCTGATAATCAGCCACACTGTTCAGCAAATATTTTTTTGACAAATAACTTATTTTTTTGCTCAGAATTTAAATAAAAGAAGGTTATTGCTAAAATGGGAAGATGATGTATGGCTATAGAGTGCTCGGTGTTGGCTGACACGGACGCTAGCATTGCCCTTTTATGACTTTTGAAGCCTAAATGCAAGCGCCATAAAAAAAAAAAGCCAACGTGAGGCTATAAATGAACTACACCACAGTCATGGAAGTACCTGATCTGCACACCATAAAGTTGCCACTGCTACGGCTGAGGACATCAGCGGACAACTCAAGAATGCAGATTACTTGGGTTATGCAAAGGAGACCAAACTGGCATGGGAGGAAGGAAAATTGTCTGCTGTCATCACTGAGGAGCAACGGGGAGACTCAATCAGGTGCTCACAGTGGGCTTTGCCTACTCACAAGTGAAGCCTTACAGCAAGGGAATCTTCAAGGACAAGAAGGCCATGCTGTCCTCCTGGACCCACCACTGGGTCTCATGAGTCTATGGTCGGTGCCACCACAACAAGGCGTTCTGTAGTCTTATTTAGCCACTTGTTAGCTATCGCCTTTTTCAAGACACATAAAAAGCCTGAAGATTCACAAGTGGGGTATTTACTGGCATGTGTTATGTCATAGAACAAAACGATAAAGTCTCTTAAGCTTGTGTTAACCAAAGACTTTTTATCAGGCATAGGGTCGAAACCTATTCAAAAAACGTATTGACTTTAGGACGAGAGAACCGGGAGTGTTAATTGCTAACTAGTCTCGTTTTAGGACTCATTCCTGCAGCGCTCTATAGTAGAATCTACAAGTCATACATCGTCCTCCAAGCTTGTGCAGGTGCTCTGTCATAAACATCATAAATACCATAAATATTATTGTGAGCTAGCTTGTCTATTTACCCGTCTATCTGTCTGTCTGTAGCTGCAATCTGCTCGCCATGGCAATGGTTTACATCAGACCATTGACCACACCTCCATTCTCTTTTAAGAAAGACCTGTTAGACAGGAAGTAACACTTTTACCTGTTCTGGCCACACTCTAAGGCATGGCAAAATGATTGCCTTCATGGAAGGCTGCCAATCACACATATGGGGATAATTGTACACACTTTCGGGCAGTGGCTTTCAAAAGTGACAGATGTAGTTCTGTAAAGAATGGAGAAAGAGAAAGAAGTTTCAATCCTGCCTTACTTCCTCACCTTTCGCACATCTGGCCAATTGCTGTGTGGAAGTAATGGACAAAGCCATCTGAATTCTGAGATAAATTAGGTAGGAGGAGGTTTCAGATGCTGTTCAGTGATCAATAGGGACTTTGTTTGAATCATACTGGCATCTTTAGTCGAGTGCACATTTAAAAGATACACCGCACGATCAATCTGGCGCTATATCCATTAACATTTCATTTCACTTAATGATGGATTTTGGCTGACGTAAATTGTCCATGCTTCACCCATGACACTTCTGCATTATTTACTCAATTAAGTATGTGCAATTATGACTTGGCTGTTGACGTGGGTGGTATTCACGAGTCAGAGACTGGTTATGATGATGAACACAAGAGCCAAATGATCTACAAAAAACCTCAGTCTGTGTGCTTTAATAACTGCCAGCTGATCCGTCATGTGAAGATGAACTAATCAATGTGATCCTCATGGGACGAACAGCCATCGCCCTCATCATGCAACCTTGAATGTTGCTTCTGTGATGCACACAAAAGTAGAGCACAAACTGTTAGAAGAAGCAGTTGTTTGTTAGTTTAAGGGATAAGTGCGGAGCAGGTCTTGTGTCTGAATGAACAAGGTACTCATTGTGCCTGGCTATGTTGTGCTCTTATGTGCTTAATGGGCTTAGATAGGACTTGAGAGGATTGCAAGCAATAATACTACCGAGTTCTGAGGTTTAATTTCATTGATAATATCACCTTGGTGCTCTGAGCCTCAGCCTTTATCCTTTTGTGCTGCTATGAATCAAACCTCTTCCTTCTCTCTCTCCCTTTTCCCCTCTGTCCTTTCTTGTTGAGGTATTGCTAATGTGTGTAAAGTTTGCTTCTGCCCTTGGATTATGTGGTCAAAGATATCAATAAATAACCTTGAGCGTTTCTTTCCCCACTGCGCACTTTTGACTCCCTCACACACGTCCGTGAAATCTGTGCACATGCTGGCTTAAACACACACTTGTGTATGAACCAATAAACATGCCTTGCCAGAGGCGTTTTCATTATTAAAATTCCCACAACCAGTGTGGGAGAATAGACGCCTCCCATGCAATCAGTGACACACTTAATAGCTGGTTTTCATTCATTCATCTGGGTTGTTTCCCTTACGCCTGTTCTTTCTTGCCATTATTTTTCATACGCTCTGCCCCCAGACTGGCTGCCTCAAAGCCACTCTAATTGCATTGGGG
This sequence comes from Epinephelus moara, assembly GCF_006386435.1. Classification (NCBI taxonomy): domain Eukaryota; kingdom Metazoa; phylum Chordata; class Actinopteri; order Perciformes; family Serranidae; genus Epinephelus; species Epinephelus moara. The sequence continues at coordinate 10,589,662 of NC_065527.1, forward strand.
ATCGGCCTTTAAAGGGTTGCCATGGTGACCGGTAGAGCCTTCACCGCGCCACATGCCTCGCTCGCTTTCCTAACTTTAGCTAAAGCTTGATCGCTTGCTATCTTGCTCTCTCTTCCCCTTTCATGTGCCACTGTACTTCCTACCTCATCTATACTTTTCCACTTCACTCCATTCACCCCTTAATTATTTCCCACTTTTCCATGCGGCTTGATGAAAGCGAGGGGGAGGCCTCCCTGAGGATGAGTGATCCGCAGATGTGGGAGGAGAAGGCCTCGCCAATAAACACTTTACATGTATGGATGCACGCATTCACACCCACACACACACACCCCGACCCAACCCCTCCACAAACACACACACACATGGCTTTGAAAGTCATCCTGCTGTGTTGGCCAGGGGTGAAGCAGAAGGGATTGAACGGCAGCCCAGCCCAGAGTGTGTGTGAGCGTCATCACAGCTGGCCAGCAGTAAATACACGCCGGCTGACAGCTTTCACAATGAGGAGGCAACGTTGTCAGTCAAGGAGAAATACCTCACCAGAAACTTTCCCACACTTCAACTTTAATCACTGCAGTGTTGGTGAATACACAGCACTCAGGAATGCAGCAGTGAAGTGTAGATAAACAAGGACCTCATGCTGGAGATATTTACACATAAGCAAATTCTTAATGATATTTGTGTTTTGGAACTTGTAACTCAAGCAGCGCAGTTGGTAATGTTTTGAAGCATCACTGATAAAGTTCTTTTGCAAATCCTTGGATTTAGCTGACAGTGAACGTTAAAAATATGAACACTAAGATCATCAAGGTATTGATAACATCAGGGGAACATAATGGTTATAGCACATAATACATAGAGTCAATCAGGGGTTAAAGCAAGAAAAAATGTTGTGCCTGAAATGTGGAGCACGGAAGATTTGTGTGCCTGAAATCTGAAATCTTTTCCGGAGCAGGGGGCTTGGTGTTGCGGTCACAAAATGAAGAAATAGAAATGTATGTGTTGCAAAGGAACGTGTTTATTATCAAAACGACCAAAAAGATTATAGCTTTAGTAGTTACTTTTCAGATTAAACTTTTATAGCTTAATGAGTTTATAAATAAAGATTAAACTTTCCGTGGTTACCAGACTTTTTGATTTATAGCTCCTACATCTCTTTTTTGCCTTGGTGCTATTTATTTTTAGAAGCTAAATCATTTAGGCTGTTTGCAAAATTGTATCGCGCTTGATGTGAATTAAACAGGCAGTTATGTCGAAATTTCGCCTTTGGGCAAGCATGTCATCATTGAAATGTATCATATAACGTTGTGGTGGTGACTTTAAAACTTCAGCATAGAGGACTTTTATTGCAATGTTTCTGTCTGGTTTCTATTACCTTACCTTCAAAATTACCGCTGGCTTACCGGAGCCTCTCCTGCGCCGTCTGAGCTCTGTGTCTCAATGTGACATGATGTGAAAGCATGCACAGGCATCAGTGTTGATTGGCTATCACTTGTGCCATGTAGCCAATCAGAGGGGGCTGTAGGCGGGACATTGTTACAAAGCCCAGTGCAGTGGAGACTGCATGCAGGCAGGGAGGGAGACAGCTGTATCAGAGCCAAAGGAGCGAGTTTTAAAATACATTTATTTGATCGATTATCAATGAAAAAACGTCCGATGCCGATTACGGTAAACAGTAGGTTGTGTTTACTCGCACACTGTGCGCCTAAATCATTTTCCCGGTTCGCACATATATATATATATATTTAGGGGCAAATGCGAGTGAAATGCTCACACTGCAGAGCACTTCTGCCTGTACCGGACAGAAACTTCGCCACACCGGAAATCCGCCGCTGTGCCGGACTTTAACCCCTGGTCAATGTATGGCTAAGGTTAGCAACTAAAACCCTTGGTTTAAGGTTTGGAAAGGTCATTCTCAATCACACATGGCACAGTGGTGCAGTGGTTAGCATTGTTGCCTCACAGCAAGAGGATTCCTGGTTTGCGTGGAGTTTGCATGTTCTCCCCATGTCAATGTGGGTTTTCTCCGGGTACTCCGGCTTCCTCCCACAGTCCAAAGACATGCAGGTTAATTGGTGACCCAAAATTGTCCGTAGGTGTGAATGTGAGTGTGAATGGTTGTCTGTCTCTATGTGTCAGACCTGTGATAATCTGGTGACCTGTCCAGGGTGTACCTCAAAGTTCACAAATTACCAGATCCTTGACGACACTCAAAGTTATACTTCAACCCCAAATAACCATTTGCATATCAGTCAGTCACCCCATGTCACAGTGACTTTGGATAACTTTGATTTTATCTATGCTCTCTTCTCCACTGATAAAAATGTATGGTGAATATTTTAACCCTAGCTCTATTAGGACTATTGGCCCTCTCCAGGGCTCTATGGGTAATACTCAATGGGCAAATGTGTGCATGTGAGGAGGATAGTATGTAGAAGGCTTAGTCTGTGTGAGATAGAACAGGAAATTTCCCTTGCTAAACATGGGAGCTGCTGGTCTACCGCTGCCTCGGTTGCTTTGTTTGTGTTAGTGTGTGACTTTAGTGTTTAAAAGGTTTAGTTCAGAACCACCAAAGTCACACAATATCACCAACAAACTACCGATCGAGGCAGCGGTAGACCAGCAGCTCCTGTGTTCAGTGAGGTAAAATTACTGTTTTTGTCATTGGAATCTGGCTTTGAAGAGAGCATGGATAAGTTCCACTTTAAGTTCAGTTCCCCATTGGAAAGGCTGTCTGTGAAGTACTGTGCATACGACTGGATAAATGGGACTTGGACCATACCTCAAGGGGATCCTTATGATTTCAGTTTATCAGGACTTTTCTCAGTTTTTTTAATTCTTCATTTACCAGAGGCATCTGAGAAAGTTTTCCTCATGAATTCAACATGACATGGGGTGAGGAACTGATATAAAAATTGTCATTTGGAGGGTGAAGTATTCCTTTAAGAAAGGGGTATGATCTATGTAGTCCAACCACATCAGAAGGCAAATCCTTTATTGTCATCCCAACAGCCACTTTCCGATGTGGAGTGAAGAGTGTGCTGTCATTCAGAGACTATCACATTACACTCTTGATAACTTCGGACAGTCTCTCAAGAAAGAGCTTCACCTTTCACCGCACCAAACGGTGATGTCCCAACGTACACCTGTACACCAGTGCAGCAAGGTGAACAAAAGTTAAATCACTGCTGCAAAAAACACACAAAAGAAAGAAGAATATTTCAGAGATGATAGACAAACTTTTGTGGGTATCACATTCAGCTGTCCAAATGGCTGCGGATTAAGTGGCTGTTATCTATGCCACCTGCTGTTCAAACTGTAAACAAGTCCAAGTGTGCATGTAAGGGTGTGCATGTGAGTGTGTGTGTGTGTGTGTGTGTGTGTGTGTGTGTGTGTGTGTGTGTGTGTGTGTGCACGCACGTGTGTGTGCATTGGAGATGACATTGATCTGCAGCCATGTTCAGCTGGGTCCTGATCCACAGCCAGCACCAGGGGAAGTCAGAGCTCCAGTAGATTTGCCAGTTTATAGCACACATACAGTATGTTCCTGTCTCCACTCACACACACATACACAAAAGTTCACACACATAAACAGTGACGTGAGCAATAAAGCGCAAAAAAAGCCCAACGGCCTCTGCAGCTCTATTGAGCGGTGTAACCTGAGCATGAAGAAAACATTACTGCAGAGTGTCTGTTATTCTTTCCCTTCATCTCCTTCGGTCCTGTGGGGCATGGACTTTTCATGCGTGTGGGTGGCACGTGTGTATTTCCACAACTACTTAAACTCAATGTAGGTAAAAGTCCCTGCTGATCTAGCCATTTCCTCTTTGCATCAAACAAGCCACAGGGAGAACCACACATTCCACTTACCTCTACCTCTCTTTCCTTCCTGTCACTCCTCCTCTCTGCCTCCTTCAGCATCTCCACCCTCTGATGCCTTTTCCTTGTACTGTCTAGTGTCTACTCCCTCCCAATGTGTCTCCATGCCTTCTTCCTTCTCCCTTTCCCCCTCCGCTCCCTACCTCAGCCTAACCGGTCCACGTCTTCCTCATTCCTCCATGCACAACTTCCCCGCTCACTCTCCATCTCCCTCCTTCTGCCTTCAATAATTTAAGCGGCTTTTCTCTTGGCGTACAGTACGTGAGGTAGGAGTCCCTTTAGAGACACAGACAAGCAAGCCTGAGAGCCTGAACATCACTGATGGAAGAGTGAAGAGTGTGTGCTTAAATGTGCGTGCCTCGAGTGTGCGTCTGTAGAAAGAGTGCTCTGCATGTTTAAAGAAGAAGAAATGGATTGCAGGGCCTTGGATACATCTATTTTAAAATATGTGTGGTCAGTGTGTAGATACTGTCAGCTGCTCGAGCTGCAGTTTTGTTGTCTGTGTTGTGTTGAGCTGGCAGTGGGACAGTATGTGAGTATGTCGACAGGAAGAATGTGTTTGGTCTCTACAATGCAGTTGTAATTTAATGTTTTCTTTGTCATAACTGGCTAGTTTAAAACTCGCCCTTCAATAATTTGGCTTAACTCATTGAAAAAAAATGTCTTAGCAAGTAAAGCCTTAGTAATGTGTAAACTGGTTACCAGGGAACAGTAGTGTCATCTAGTGAAACAATCAATTATGGAAACAGGAAGTCACTCTTTTAAAAATGACAGTTAAGGGGGCAAATTATGCCCCCAGGAACAGTGCCGGGCTTTGATGCCAATTTGACATAGTGGCCAAATTGTGGCATTACAACTGACAGGCTGGTCACACGATGGGCCAAGAAAGACTTTTTCCCTTAGAATTACATGGTGATAGAGACATCTGTAAAGATGTGTATCCATTTCTGTAAGTCTCAACCCCCTCTCAGGATTTGATCCATTGGTCTGAAAACATTTCAAAAGTTTAGAGGAGTTAGTAGAGCGCTAAAATGGAAGTTAGGCATTCGGCTGGTGGAAGACTCTTGTGCACTTTTTCTGTGGGCCCAATGATCCAGAAGATCCCAGTAATTTTATACTTAGGAGGTAGTGTTGTAACGATACCAAAATCTTTGTTTCGGTACCAATACCAATATGAATTTCGATACTTTTCGATACTCTTTGGTACTTTTCCTAAGGAAAAGTCCTTTTGGATACAAACCTTTAGAACAATAAATAGTAGGGGTGTAACGGTACCAATAAAATCATGGTTCGGTAAGTACCTCCGTACGGACGTCACGGTTTGGTAACTCAAAAGTTCCACCAAGTTTGTGTTGTCTCGTGTTGTCTCCCTTTGCGAGGCAGACTTTCTCTTGTCTTTTTTCACGTGCGCCAGCTGCGAATGTTGATACAGGTGTTGTCATACACACCACTTGTGCAATCTGTGCTCCAATAGGAACAAGAAAGGCGTTTGTGTGCATAAATGAGTAAAATAAATTAACTAAATTAATGAATTGAATCAATTTCAAAGTACCGGTATTTTCCAAATGCAGTATAGTACCGTTTGGAATACTCTAGTACCGCGGTACTATTTTAGTACCGGTATACCGTGCAACACTACTAGGAGGTTAAATGTTTTTGGCTTCAGGCACCACTGCGCAATTTTTATAGGAATGACCTGGGATGAACTTTCTCCAACACTGTATCCAGTTGTCTTTATTGATCCATGGGGTAAACGATATATTTAACTTCCCCACTGATCTGTTGTAAATGTACTGTATATATTACTTATGATATATATCTCCATGGAGAAATGTGTGTTTCAGAGTTTGTAGAAGGCCCACACTATTCAGCAGCTTAAGCAAGGTTTATGCTTCTGCATACCTACGACGCAGAGGGCTTTGCGGAGGCGTTGCGTCCCTCTGCGACAGATGCAGAGACGCGACGTGCACCTGCAAAAAACTGTAACCACACGTCGAGGCAACGCAGACCCAACGGTGATTGGTCCTTCAAACTACATCATTTCTGGCATTTTGCAAGGTTTCACTTCCTGCTGCAGTACCACAGCACCGCCATTTTCAAAAGTCGGGCCATTCAACGGGCGTACAGACCATCGGCACAGTCGCCTCTCTCTTCGTCGTCGTCGTCACATGTGTAATAAGAGCATTTGTTGTTCAATGTTGATCATTTCGAGCTCCAGCAACAGTCTTTCTCTCTCAGTTGCCATCTTCACTGTGACTAGAACAAAGCCGGAAGATAAATAAACAATGAACGAGCAACGATGCTGTCACAGAGTCTAGGTAGGTATATAAGAGAACACCGCACCCCCAAGTGCTTTGGCGGGGAATTGCATAGCGACATAGACTAACAGGACGGAGATCTATGATAGGCACACAGCAACTGCGGAACAAATGTGTGCATGTTGCGTCGAGTGTACGCAGAAACAAAAAGAAACTATAAGAGTGAGTGGGGAAATATCTGATTATGTAAACCTAGCAACCATTATTTGGTCAATTAGTTATATTTGGCACAAAGGATTTGACTCACTGACTTCAGGGGGCAGCCATACGTATTACCTTATCTATACAGCTCACATGTTAGCAAGCTGATGTTTGTTTTCTCAGTTTGGTTCCCGCACCTGGACGTTACTGGGTGTAAATACTTAGTAACACATAAGAACTAGTTTGTGTGTTGCAACTTCTTTTAATTTAGTAAAACTCAGAAAGCACTCCTGTTATAGCAAGGCTAAATTTGAACTTACAGAAAGCTGGTGCAACCGCCTCCTGGTTCTAGTTTGATACTACCTATACTGCTGGATAAATGGATGGATGGATGGATAGATAGGATAGAGGCTGGGAAAGGAAAGGAAAAAAAGGAAAGGACAATGCAAACTGTAACACGCTAAGAAGATTCAGGCTAATGCCGCGTGTGAATAAAGCAGGTAAATCCGTTAAATCTTCCACTGTCTTGAGGCTTGTGGAGAGTGAGAGAGAGGAGCAGTCAAAGGGAATGATGCAAAAAGATGAAGCCAGAGAATAAGAAAGGCTAGCATCATTCCCCCCCAACCCCCTACCCCCCACCACATGCAGGGAAAAAGGAATTTTAGGTCAAGTAGGAAAGCAGTTACTGAGTGCGCTTGTACCAGCGTCCAGAGAATTCAAATGGGAAACCATTCGACTTGACAAGGACATTAAAATCCAATTTATTCAGATTATGAGGCCCGTGCGTTTCTGGGGTTATTTTGGACAGCTCCTCCCCATACAGCACACATGCGCACACACATATCGCTTTTTGAGCTGAAGGCAGCTCTTCTGGAGTGTCATCAGCAGTATTATTCAGGATTTGTCACTTTGGGCACTTAACTATGATCCAGGCAGAGTATGAGCCTGATCAGTCTTCATCACTGCTCGCCACATGTCGATGTCCATAACTGCACATTGATCTGTGAGCTGGGGATGGATTTGGCTACACACACGCAGAAATGTTAGTAGGTGTGCCTGATCTTCTGACTTCTCTAGTGCACACTGACATGCACGCAGATGGTGAACACATCATGCACACAATCATGGAGTGGTCAATTCTCATTGTTTACCGTTACTTCAGGAAACTTCCATATGCCTTTAATGAATGGCATTATGGTGCCGGTCGGAGTCCACTCACTAATGGGAGGGTGAGTCTGACATTTCACCAGTCTGAGTATTACTCCTACAATTACCTCTTGACATTTCTGCATCAGACTCATATTTAGACCTCTTTCACTGGGCTCAGTCGAATGTGTGTGTCTCTATGTGTGTGTATGTCGAACGTGGACGATTAATCCTCTTATTTACCACCACTGCAAACATTTACAGCTGTAATTTCCATCCCTGCCTTTGATAGTGAGTGGGCTTTTGGAGCTGCCAGTGTATCTGCATGGACCCAGGCTCCAAATCCCCACAATGGCCACAAACTCAACTCAGTCAGGACGTAATCGAGTTTACGTCTCTATCACCTTGCTCTCATTTAAATAGGGAATGGGATTCGATTTTTGTAGAGGGGTGTTTTTTTTTGTGGCTGAGGCGGGAGAATGTTAAAACGTTGTGAGGGATCACATAACGGCAGTTTGAATCAAAGGCTGTCTGAGCAGCATTGATATTCCCTCACTTTACTAGGCTATAAGGAAGAAGCTGCCTTTGTGTGTGTGTGTGTGTGCGCGTGTGTGTGTGCGTGTCTATGCGTGTATGTAGCTGCTGCTTCTTCTACATTGCCTAACTTCAAAAGCAGCGTCTCCACTTTAATCTTCTCTTCTCCTGCACTGCGGACCCAAGGAAAGACAGAAGAGAGAGACCCAGGCTCTTTGTGCCACTCCCATCCCTCCGCTTCCCAGGCATGCCTCCTTTTCTCTTTCTGCTGTTCTCCCTCAATTTTACTCTATAACACACTGATGCACACATACACTTACCCTCTGTCTCACCCACACGTATTCACATCCTCACTGTCTAAACACACAGCTCTCACCGCACACACTGGCTGGCCTTATAGTGACTTACAGTAATAGCCTCATCTTTCTTTCTCCGGCTCACACTCGCACAAACATACACAGTCACACTGCATTGCAAAGTGTTGGCGCAGTGAGGTGAATGTATCAGGCATATTAAGTCATAGCAGGAGGCTGCTGAGCAGCGGGGTGGGGGCGGGGGTGGGAAAAGGCTGGCACTGCCACCTTGTGATTTCCACCACCACAGCGTCAAAAATTGAAAAGCCAATTCCAATTGGACCCCAGTAATTAGAACTGACCCGAGTGGCTGCACTGAATGTGGAATGAGAGAGAGATAGAGAGGGGCAGAGGGGAAACAAGGACAAATGACCTAAACCTGGAGAAGTATTGTCTCAGTGGATAGGTTTAAATGAACCCCACGGAGGCGAACTGTCATCATAACAACCATATAATTATGTTTTACAGCCAGGTTTGTTACATCTGCAGGATTCTCCGATCTTAAGGGGACTGCACAAACGTTTCGGGAAGAACATTTGCTCTGTTTTCAGGCATAAGATGAGATGATTGATATTAATCTCAAACCAAGCATTCTACATTCACATTAGGGCAAAGAAATACATCAATATTTTCAGTGGCATCCCCAAGCAGGGGGCAGGGAGGGCCATGGCCCCCCTGATACAATTGGAGGCAAATATTATTGTTTTTAAGAGTCTGTGAAACTAGATGTCATAAGGCATCCATTGGTACCAACCATGTCAGCATAGCTTGTCAGGAACGGGGCTCAATAACACGTCAGAGTTAGACTACATTTTTTTGATGGAGCAACTGGATATTTTCGAAGGGCTCCCATGCACTCTTAGTACAAGATATCTGAATGAAAATGGGTTCTTTGAGTACCCACAAGTCTCTTATTAACTTTTCCTAACAATCAATGTACTCTTTCAAATTAAAGATGTATATTTGCCTTTCTAAGAGAAGGACAAACAGCCTATTTGAAGAACAATGCATTGCTTAACATGTACATAAAGTTACATCACATATTAAAACAAGATTGTTGTGAAATTTTAAAATATTGAGTGTGACAGAAGTCTATTTACATCAGATTAATAGTAATATTAGCAAATTACCAAAGTATATCAATAAGCAATTCCATAAGTGTAGTGGTTAGAGCACTCGTCTTCCATGCGGAAGGTCGGGGGTTTGAATCCTGCTGGGGTCAGCGTCAGCAAAGGAATGCGGTCGCAAGCTTTCTATCTATTTGACCTTCATCAGAGCATACAGGGTCATATGGACTGAGAGCTCAACAATAAAGTGAAACACTGCAGAGATGTAAGTGAGCGGAAATCTCCTTCTACCAGTTTGGACTTCATGTTTCCAGCACCTTGTGAGGACCTAGCTGGGTAGTGCGGTGGTAATTCTGCATCATGGTTCACATAACAAATTCATATAACGATCTATTCCACGATTGGCTAACTGAATTTGTCATTTTCATATCTGTCTTTCTTGACAAACAAGATAGGTTGTGTTAAAGAGTTTGGATTGGCCAGGCTAGGCGAAAGAAATCTTGATTCCAGCGCCGTACCTAATTAGCACACGAGACTGATATCAACCTTCTTAAATTGTCTTACTTTTATTAAGGACGCTAATTAGATTATTTCCCCAAAATGTCGAACTATTCCTTCAAAACGATGTCCATCTCAATTTAAAATTTAAAGTCAGTTGTATTTTTCAAGAAGTAAAGTTTCCAGGGCTCGGACATAATTCCACTTGCTTTTAATGCAAATGAATGTGTTCGGAAGAAATGTCTTCAAAACAAGCATCAGCACTTCTGTCAAACTTATGTAACGGAAAAACCTTCAAACAAGTCTATTAGCATTGGTGAAGTGAATGACTCAGTCCATTGGGAGAAAGAAAAAAAATATATGGCAAATGTTGTTGGGCTTAAAATGAACACATGCTATTACTCACTCCTCCACCGGTCCCCGCTTCCTGCGCCCTCCCTCCACCTTTTAGAATTTCACCTTTAATTCACCTCCCCTCCTCCTCCTCTGTCCTTCCCCCATTCTCCATCGTCTCTTTCACCTCACCCTCACCCCACCACCATGCTCCTCCTTCCTTGATTCATTCCGTTCCAGCACCCTCGTCCAACCTTTCTGCCGACCCGTCCCTCATCTCCCAAGCTCTCCATCACTGCTGACCCTTACATCTCCTCTCTCTCACCCTCTCTTAAACTCCCCATTGGTTTTACCTTCACCCTCACCTTGTCCTTCATCAAGCTCCAGACCCAGAGACCCTGATATGAGAGGCTGGAAATGAAAGAGAGAGGAACAAGAGGAGAGAGGAGGAAGGGGTGAGCGGAGAGAAGGGAAGTTATAAAATGTCAAGACTGAGTGACAGGTGGAATCATATAAGTTGGAGGGGTAGCTACGTATATATATGAAGTAAAGGATTTATTTTCAAAGTGCACACACACACTTGTACTTTCACAAACATACACAACAGTGCACAGCAGCTGTCAGAGAAAATGGTCACACTGGGTTGCCCAGGGTGCAGCAATGTGAGCTCAGAGGACACAAACACACACACACACACACACACAGCGCCGCAACATGACCACATCACTCGTTTAATTCCTTCCAAAACTAAATCTAACACAGAGCTTTTAAAAACCCTATTTAACCTCTGCACAGCTAACAATTTGGAGTGGTCATTTAATTGCCTTTTGAAATGGAACTGAACGATTAAACAGAAAATTGTGGCTCACAACTCCAAACCTGAAACCTGCACAGAAACCATATCAGTCTACTGATATGAGATAATAAGGTGCTCTCAGCTTGTAGAGAGCACAATCTGTTTCAGCATCTAAATAAGGTATGACTTGGACTGAAAGACTGCGCTTTCCAGCCCAGTTGGTTTTATTGGCATAGGTAGATCAATGCTTCCAATTATTCAGCTATTGATTATTTTAATGATTGATAAAATTGACTTTTTTTGCTGATTGATCACTTAGACTTGGATGCTCTCCATAAAATGCAAAAAATGTCAATCACAAATTCCAAATGCCCAAAATCTTCAAATAGCCTGTTTCGTCCAACAGCCTGAGAGCCGTGCACTTACAGGTCGTTCTCACAAACTGTTCATATGGTGTCCTACGAAAAGTAACGCACCCAAATTCCCATGTATGTGAAAAGGCTGTGATCATGTGACCAATGCACTGATGGGAGTAAACACGAAAGTTGTTGCATGGTCTTGTAAGGACACTATAGTCGCATTAAGGTATATCTTCGGCTAGTCTCGCCACCAGACAATCAGAGATCTCCGCCTTCTGATAGTCTGGGGACACTCCTTTCTAAAGTGTGTTTAACACACCGGCGAAAACGGCCGGCAACAAAGCAACGCCTCTTGCATTTTTGAAAAGGACACGCCTTCTCGGAAATGTGCGCTCCCCCTTTTCTCGTCCGCAAGGAAACAAACACACAGAGAGCTTGAAAATGGATGCC
>NC_065527.1:10601932-10619470 GCF_006386435.1 Epinephelus moara
ATTTTGTACCGCTACACGTGTTTCTAGTGGGACTATGTTTACAAGCACAAGAGTTCAGCGAGCCACCGAAGGACCGCCCTGCAGATTTACTATTGGTTCTGCAACGTAGGGAGTTTTTTTAAACTCTGAAATTGTATCCGCCCATCTAAACACAAAATCAGGGAGAAAGTCATCAGTCTTTAGTTAAGCAAAGCGTCTAAAGACTGACTTGTGGGTCTAATCTTCGGCATGTTTCTTTTCCTAAACCTAACCTCAGTAACTTTACCTGCCTAAACATAACCTCCTCAACTTTACATCAATTATCTAATTGTACATAAAGGATGTAATGTCATTTGTGGGGCAGTAATTCATTAGCCTGGAGAAACCATCCCGATCTCGTGAGCTCATATTCGATTTCGCTCTGCAGATCAGTCTGGCCATGCAATCATTAAGGCGCATTCTGGCATTGGTTAAAGCTTACCGGGCCACTCACAACCGTTCATTACTTTGGGGCGGGCACGTCATCAGAATAGGAGGGACAAGGAGTGGAGTGAATGCATTTCGTAAACAACCAACATGGCTACTGATTTTGAAACTGCAATGGTAAATGTGTTGAATGGATTGGAATGTATATTTTCTTTAAAAGCAGAACAAATGGCTGCACTGAAAGGTTTTATTGGAAAAAAGGATGTGTTTGCCGTCCTTCCTACAGGGTTTGGTAAACGTTTAATTTACCAACTGGCTCGGTTGATCGGGAAAAAGATGGGACTCAGTGAAAACCCAGTGGCTATTATTCTCTGCTAGTTGCTCTCATGGAGGAGCAGGTCAGGAAAGCAACCAAGCTGGGAATCACAGCCATGCAACTCGGAGTCCACAGTGAGGAGGAAATCCGCAAAGACGGCAACACTCCTTCCCAGACATCATCACAGCTCATCTCCGCTGCAGCTTTCTGGTCTGTTTACAGTGGCGTTGTGCTAGCCTATGTCACACGTTTCATTTACTCTGATTGGTTTTCCGTCTTTCCAATTGTGTGAAGGGGCACTTTGAGTGACAGCCGTTTATACCGCCCCTCGGGAATAGAGGAAATGTACACTCTGTGTCCAGACCCATTCGCGTTTTGTGAATTGGGTCTGGACACGCCAGGCTAGTAATTTGTAGGATTTCATACAAACTGCTCTATGAGAATACATTGGCTCTTATAAGACACCAAAAATGCTGTTGCAAAGATAAAATATTTTTTAGACAAGAACACAACGTTTAACCAAAGACCTCCAGTTTTATATCATCCAACCTAAGAACTCAAAGGTAATGAGCAGCGTTGAGGTCATTACTCAAAAAAAAAGTAATGTCTTACATGTTACTCATTATTTCTAAAAAAAAAAAAAAAAAAAAAAAAAAAAAAAAAAAAAAAAAAAAAAAGAGCAATGCAGTACTTTACCTAATTACTCCCTGCTGAAAGTTATTCGGTACACGACTTGTCACATTTTTTAAGATTAAGTTTTTACCTTCATTGATAGGGCCAGGTAAAGACAAACAGGAAACATGAGAGAGAGGGGGGCTGGCATGCGGCAAAGAGCCACGGGTCGGAACCAAACCCTCACTGCTGCAAAGGACTAAGCCTGTATGGGGTGCACACTTTACCATGTGAGCTCGAGGTGGCACCACGTTATTTCAAATTAACAATAACCTCTAAACCTTTTAACCTCATATATGCGCTCATATCAGCACAAAACAAGGCTCAATGGGAGAATCAAGACGGCAATGATTACAGTAACTTAGGCCTAACACTGAAACTGAAGGACATTTTACTAAAACATGTAGCCCTTAAATCATTATATAATGAACAGTAGTAATGAAGGCATCAGCATAGGAGAAGCTGGAACAAGCAAACATTTGAATTCTTCCTGGATGAATCACTTAAATGATTATTTGCTTATCAAAATCAATAAATAGACCGAGCAATAGCACCAATCCTCTTCACAAAATGCCCACAGGCAATTATCTCTAACACTGTATGAGCATTCCGACAGTAATCATTGTGAGGGAGTGTGTGATAGTGAATCGGTGATGAGTGCAGCCAATAGTGGGGGTGAGCTGGAAACCAGTAGCATGACAGGAATGGTGGGAATGTATGCATTCATGCATTTACAGGCAGCAACACATATAATACATACAGTACACTGGAAGTTTTGATGTGTTGAACTGCACATAGACATTAAAACGCACATACCCATACACACACACACACACACACACACACACTCACAGGGGTGGTGAATGTATTCCATTAGCGGGTGCTGTAGGTACCAGAACTCTGGCTGTGCTCAGTCTCTAATGGCCTTAGTCCTGCAGCCCTCCGGTGAGCCAACAAATGCAACTGACTGTAACAGTGGCAGGGGTGTGTGTGTACGTGCGTGTGTGTGTGCATGTGTGCACCTTGGGAGTATGGCCCCCCTGTGGAGCTTGTCTCTCACCTCTCGCCTGCTGGTGGCACTGCATTTGCCACCACTGTTTACACAGCCAGGGGTCAGATAGAGTATTAAATAACTTTTGCTGTGTGTTCAACAACCACAACCTCTACTGTAAGTGTTATTTCTACTAGTTAAAATAATTGTACCACTACTGCTGACATTGTCCCACATATCTGTCAAAATAAAAAGATAAGTTCACCCCTGTATTTAATTCTATTATATATATAATTATGATTCATATTCGAGTGTGTTTCCTCATTAGCTGCTGCCGTCACATTGCAGACAGAGGTCAGGGTCCCTGCAGTATCATGTCAGGCCACTGGACCTTTGCTCCCCCTGTATTCAGTCAGGTCAGAGCTGTGTGACAGCTGTGGGCCCCTCCTGCTCTCGTCCTGGCAGCTGCCACTGCCTCTGGCACTCCTCCAGACGCACCACATTTAACCCGAACTGGCCCCGACTGTAAATTAGTATTGCTGTTATAATGACATGTTGCAGAGTTTGTACAGTTTTACTTTGGGGACAATATAAATGACAAACTTGCAATTCCAGTGTTCAAGCTGTTTTCATTCAACTGTCAGATTATTATTTTTAAATAATGAATTCCATCAGCTGGAAAAAATCAAATAAACAGGCTTAAATAAATGTTGTGTTTGGCTAATTCAAAAAGTGTCAAGTAAATGGAGTTACTCTGTCGTGAACTGATTAGCACTGGACAAGTTGTTATTGTAATAAGGTCTGAGCTGATTCCATATTTCTTGCCAGCTTAAGACGACAACACTGAAATTCACTTTGGCAATAGTACAGTGTTTCAGCTAATGAAACAACAGGTAAGACTTCATTATATTCTGTTATAACTGTTGTGTAATAAGATTAACGATTATGTTTGGCTGGTCAGAGAAAACATATCACCTCTGCACTGATTTATTTTTGAAAAGTGTCAATGTTTCGGTTACAGCAGCCTTTTTCAAGACATATCAAGCAAGAATAGACAAGAATATGTCTTGACAAAGGTCCTTGTGACTGAAACAACGTTATACCTAAACAACATAACACACTGGTACCAGTATTTAACATGTCCTTAACAAGATGAAACCGTTGCAGTTTTGCACTGAAACTACCTGAAACCACTGTTTAGGCAACAAACTAAGTGGTTTAAGGGGAAAAAATATGGTTTGGCATTAAATCAGTCCCCCAGGAATGTAGCTCAGCCTTGCTTCCAATTTTCCCCAACAGTGAAAAAAATCCCCTGAAAGGACATCTCGAAATGCACATAAGCTCAATAACGACTCTTTCTGTTGTGAATTCTTAATCCATGGAGGTTTTATATTTGTAAAACTTTCCTCGAGTCAAGAAAAATGATTTTAAAACATATGACATCATCATAATGTAAAGTCTATGAGCCGAGCGGGACCTTGCAGGCGAGGCCAGCGAGAGAAACACTACTGCATATAACCCATGGGCCGCAAACCGCAGAGGTCAACCAAGAAACTAGAAATACTTTGTGGCATTGATAAGTATTTTGTCACTGACATAACGTTGCATGCATTACTAATGTAGCACGCTACACATACTAGCATACTAGGCTATGTTTTTATTAAAAGAAGTCAAAACTGACTTTGGGACATGAATACTGGTCTCCTAGGTGAAAGTCCTGTGTTTGTTTGACCTATCCACCACCCCTCCTGTCCATCCTTTCGGGGATCCTTCTACATTCGAACAACCTTGGGCAAACTGTCGTTTTTTATGCACGGTTATGTCACTTTCTCGTTTGCCCCTGTAATTATATCTACGCCCACAAGAGGGAGCTGCCAAACAATAAACATAAGTATGGGTCATACTATGAGCTCACACTCAACCTTTTTTTGGTAAGTGTGGGCTGGGCCAAAACGTTGACACAAATTAAATCAGTGCAGAGGTTACCATGTGTGATTGATTTCACTATTTTCTCTGAAAACAGAAAATTGGGGATATAAATTCCTGCATCACAAAGGACACAAGGCAAGTGGTGTGTGTGTTGCCTTCTACTTGTGATTATATTTAACCCATATAATTTATTTGAAGGATGTATTGTCAAATGTATTGATTGTATAATTTCACTGTGCTGCAAAAATTCTGATTCCATACATCACCACTATGAAGAAAAAGGAAAAAAAGTCTGGAGTAAACCCTGAACTTAGTGTTGTGTTGCTGCAAAAGGAACATAAGCAGTAAGGTAAATGTAAATCTGTTTTTATGTATTTCTGGTGACATGCACTGTGACTACACAGTAACAAATCCCACTACACAACATCATCCTGGAGCAGGCTCGGTATTGTCGGAGATGTAAAAGTGGAGCTTTTAGGGCCCCGCATTTGTCAGCTCCGGAGAAAACACTGCTGACAGCAGACTCTCTCGCACACAGTAATACACCTCTGATGGATGGCAAAATGTATGACAGGATTTTTGCTTCATCTACCTTACAGATTACACTCCGACTCAAAGACAGACCCCCACAGAGACAGAGACAAGGAAAAGACTTGTGTGCTCCGCATATGTGTCTGCACATGTGTTTCTTCTTCGAGACACGCCTTGAAGGAGGAAGGAGACCACGGACGCTTTACTTCTCAAAACTCACATTTAGTCTGTCTCTTTCGCTCTGCTTCCTCTCCTCCATCGCAAAGCACCAATCTCTCCATCACATCCTGGTGTGACTCAGCACCCCACTGATCAAACACCGTCTAGTCCTTCCTCTCCTCCATTTCCAACTCCTTTCCTCTCTGACAGACAGTCGAAGGCGCCCACACACAAACCGCTCCCTAAAATGCCCCCCTGAGGGACCAACCCTGTATTCTTGAAAAGTAAGAGGCGCCCTCCAGGAGCAGGCTTTACAGAAGAAGTAGTGAATAACTAGCAGGAGAGAAAATAACAAGATAAGATCACAAACACAACACTCTGTCTCTCTCTCTGTTCTTTCCCCCCTTCTTTCCTCCAGCACCAGTGCATAGCTCGCAGCAAGGATACCAGGAGACAATGGGGCATATTTTTCTTTCTTACAGCTCCACTTATCTCTCCCTTTATGATATTTTCCTATGACTTTTTCTGAGACACTGTCCTTAAAACCTTGAAAAGGCTGAGAAGCACAAAAAGACAGGGGCTAATAAATCTACCTACATTTGAAAAGAGTCTTTAAAGTCTCTGTCTTTCCGTTTAACTGCAGGTGTTACAAATCATTCTGATAGACAATCCAATCTCAGATGAGCTGCCCAGCAGTCCAGAGGATTAGCGCTCATGACGGAATGGATAACACTGATAGTTATTAGTGCAGTGGCTTGTGGGAAAGCTAAACAATCACCCTTATGATTAGGTTTCAAGAAAGCATGACATGAGATCAAATGACCAGATCAGCCACCATCAAAGGACAGAGGAGGAGGAGATAAAGAGGACTGTGCGTTGGTGATCTTATCTTTGTGGTCAGGTTTCAGTGGTTAATAAGTTCTCCAATGGCATTATCTCCTGATCACCAATGACACCTATAAACAAAGGGCAATGTGAGTGAAGAACGATGACGATGGGGGACGCAATCACCTTGTTAGCTTAAGGACCAGAATGCGTCCCCTTCTTTAACTTAGCATCCCTCTGCATCTGGGTGCAGACCTAGACACTGTCGGAAAAAGGAGATTCTTCGCAATCTAATGATAATGGTATTGGTTCTGTACCCCATCGATTAATCAAAAACGTCACATTACGTAATGATTGTCACCAGGCCATGATTTTAGAGAAAGACAGAGCCCATTGGCCCAAACTGGGAGTTCATGCTGTACTCCAGGGGGCTGTCCCATTGGTTTATGTCAGAAGAACTGCGGCCAATTTGACTAAAGATGTTAGCATTGAAAGTTAGCAGTTGTCTTGACACAATATTGAAAATTTGGATTAATTTTATTATGAAAAAAAACTTTTCTTTTGCAGGACTGGATGCATAGTAGGACTTTAGGGCCTCTTCAAAGGTAGACAGTAACCACTTTGTTTTCATCCCTACCATTGTACCATTGTTCCGGTAAATCTGAATGAATTATACTTTGGTGGCCTCCGTAAGTCGTGGAGAATCTAAGCCAGGTAACAATGGGCCTCATTCACTAATATCTGCGCAGAAATGTTCTTACTCTCCTCAAAAAATAAGTACTTGCGCAAAATCACCGTCGGATTCATGACACGTGCGTACCGGCCAATTTTGTTCTCACCACCGTGCGTATGTTAGTAAATCAGAACCATTCTAAATTGACAGGCGCGTGTCCGTGATCTGCAATCAGCTTACTACCACGCCCCCATTTCTCCATATAAGGAAACCGCTTGCCTAGAATTGATTCATGAATGAAGGAAGCGGTTACGCGAGGAGAGAAGTAGTAAATTTCACAGTTTGTTAGAAGCGATGGCGCCGGGTCTTACAGGAATGCCATGGGTCATTGTAAGATTGTGGGGGACACAGCATGCCAGGATGATCTTGCACACCTTCTCAGGGGTATAAAGTAGTTTGCCACCGGCCGTATCTGATCCAAACACATCCAACGGCCCTTAAGCACGCCAAAAATGCGCTCTACGGCGCGTGTGTGGGCATGTATGTTATTATAGCGCACCTCTTGAGGGGTTTCAGGGTTGTGGGCATGTATGTTATTATAGCGCACCTCTTGAGGGGTTTCAGGGTTTGCGTATAGTGTCATCAGCCATGTTTTAAGGCCATATGCCCGGTCACCCAAACAATATAACATTTTAACATTAACGGAATAGAGACTTACTGAAAATACTAACTTAAAACAATTGAAATAAAAGACTAGAACAAAAGATGCTCACCAACAAGCCATCCACTTCTCACAGCCCCTGCCTCCAAACGCATTCCCACTGTACTGTTTTGCAAAATAAATGAGTCGTGGGTGCCTCCTGGCCAGCGGGCCACAGCCTTAAGGATATGGCAGTCGGCATTACAGATCATCTGCACGCTGATGGAGTGATAGTTTTTCTGTTCATGTTATTGTTAATATTTTAATTGTCACAATGATGAGGGTGAACGTGTGTCAATTTCATGGTAATTTAATCCATTTGGCCAATATATTAGTAAATTAATTATTTTAAAAAATGTTAATTAAATCTCTTTTTCATGAATGTGGTTTTATAGACTGCATGTACTTAAAAGGTACGTTTGCATTTTCTAAGTCAGTTCGGCCTTCCTCATTTGTGCGTATGCATTTTCTAAGTCAGTTCGGCCTTCCTCATTTGTGCGTACACATGGTCTGAGGCAGTTCTAAATTTGTTCGCAGAGTAAGAACAAATTCGGGTAAGAAAATATTGATGAATCCCGGATTTGTGCGTCAAACGATCGTACGCACAGTTTAAGCACAGATTTGTGCGTACGCACTGTTTGTGAATGAGGCCCAATGTGTGGTAGTAAGATTTTGTTTATTTGAAACCAGACAAAAACCCACCATCATGCATTGTACTACTGCTTAAACCGAAGGTCATCAAAGCATCCCTGGTAAAATCTGGTCTGGTGCTCCAACCTCAGCATATATGACTTCACTTCAGCAGCTTTAGATTTAGATTGTAAGTCATTTTTAATTATTTGTTGCAGACTCTGATTCATTTTACATTTTGAACTACAGTACCACAGTGTATTTTTCCCCATTTACAGTGATTAATAATGAAAAACAGTGTCTGTGCTGTGATTGCTCATTTTTATTATTCCTCATTATTCCAAAAATAAATGTGGCTGCACCAGCTACCAAGTTGCTGATAAATGAATTTTAAAATTGAGTGCTACTTGTCACCTGTCACACATAGTGTATAAACTGGCTGTGTATATTCTTGGATGTCAATAGGTTAGAGCTTGAATTATTGCCTCACAGTTGTATTGTCACGAATCCTTCCTTATCTGTGTTCAGCATTCACTCAGTAGTTTGTTCTTGGTGACTAATTCTCATTCCAGATCCTGCCATTCCTCCATGCCTGGCCTTCATTCATTCCCTTCACCTGAAGCTCCACGCCCATCTCCTCACCTGCACTCTATTCCCTCATCAGTTCCCCGCCCATCTCCTCACCTGCACTCTATTCCCTCATCAGCTCCTCAGTATATATACCAGCCCATTTCCCCTTGTTCTCTGCCAGATTGTCTTAGTTTCTTGCTAGCATTCCAGCCCTTACCTTTTCAACTGAAAATTGTCTAACTCTGCCTGATTCCCTGGACTCTGATTCCCTGCCTCACCCCTGTCGGTTAGGTTTGCTTTTTCTGACTGATCTCCTGGTTCTGACCCTTGCCTGTCTGTTGGATTAAACCCTTTGGACTTTGAATTGAACTGATTGTTTCTTGTCGTGCTTGTGGTTCAGATTGCTCTGAGTCAGTGACCGTCACATGTATGCCTCCACCAACCAGTCAAGTTGCAATTTACATCCATGTCTGTCCAGACTCATATGTAGCCACGATAGTACAATACAATGCATCAAATATGGATGTTGCTGCACAAAAGCTACAGTATGCATTCCAAAATGTGGATGCTTCACACACACATTCAACCGGGCAGCACAGAGGATCTATACAATCAGCACAGTCTGAAGGTGCTTTGTATTAGTGTCAAATTCAGTATCTGACCAAATGTCTCATCCTCTGTTCCTGAAGTACAGCGTTAAATAATGGTCAGAAAAGTACTTTTGCAGAATATAATGATGTCACAGTAAAGTTGACCTTTGACCTTTTGGATATGAAATGTCATCACTTCATCATTTCATCCGATCAGACTTTTGTGTGGAAATTTTGTAATAATTAACAAATGAAAAATTGAGTTACGGACAAGAAAATGTTTTGTGAGGTGACAGTGACCTTTGACCTTTTGCCACCAAAATCTAATCAGTCCATCCTTAAGTCCAGGGACATTTGTGCCAAATTAAAAAAAAATGTCCTCAAGGCGTTCTTGAGATATTGCTACACAAGAATGGAGAATGGAATGGACAGACAGACAGACGGAGGGACGGACAACCCAAAACCATAATGCCTCTGGCTTTGGCTTTCGCCAGCACAGAGGCATGAAAAAAAAAAAACTTCCCACAGTGGCAGTTCTGCATGTTTAGCTGCCGTACATGAACTTTCATTCTTTTCTACGATTCCAAAATGGATTTATGGGTGTTTATCTGCGACATGCATCCACACTTCTCTGCGTGGCCACCTTGCACTGACATGTCATAGACAATGTTGCCAGTACCCAAAACCAGCAGCGTGCATGGCGTGCACCTGCAGCCTTTGAGGGCTCCAATCATGCACAAAAATGACTCATGGCTGGACTCTTCTATTTTCAGACAGAGCGTTTTGTAGGCTTGAGCAGAAATCCTCACTATTTTCTAACTGAACTAGACCCGACCTTGTTCCACTATGATTTGACTGATTCATATAAAATACAGTTTTGTCATCAGTGTAATTAGAAAATGAAGTGTTTCTGCTATTAGTCACATCCATTCAGAGGCAGCAGGTCACCATTTTTAGTGCCACAGAAATCCCTCGTCTCACGTCACCTTACATAATAATGACTCAAATTTGTTTCACACAGCAAAGTATTCAAATCTTAATATGGGGAAAACCCTCATAACTAGATCATGTAGGGCAGTCATGTAACATGTGGGTGGACTGTAGGCTACTACTGAGTACTAAATGTTTTTTTCTACTTGTGAATACATCCAACCAAGTACACCGTGGGTTTCGGCCCTTCGGTGTCGGTGGCTTTTCAGCCGATTGAGCACGTTGAATCGGTGGCAAAGCTAGTCGGTGAAAGAGATCACTCTGATTGGCTGTTCAGGTTTTATTCCCTCGCCCCTGTAGCGAGTGAATCTGCCTATAGTGAAACCGGGGCTAACCAGTGCTTCCTCCTCAGGCTCCACTTCAGTCAGCTGCCCACAGACCCACTGCTTCTTCCCACTTTAACCTGAATAACAAACTGGAGCTAGCTGGGAGCGTTAGTCGAGCGTTAGCCAGTTAGCCTCCGCTAGTCTCTGAGCTAGCCCCGGCTCTCCGTTTGGATCCAAACAGAGCACCAAGCCCTGTTTTTTATTCAGGTTAAAGTGGGAAGAAGCAGCGGGTTTATCGGGCAGCTGAGTGAAGCTGAGTGAAGTGGAGCCGTGGACTGTCTGAATGTAACAGTTCGTGGAGTTGCTGCAGTGCTCGGCTGCGCAGATAGGTAACACCTTGGCTGTCAAAATGTACCACTCTGTCGCTGCGCTCTCTCTCACGCAGGCGCAGAACATACGTGCCACTTGGCCGTCAGATGTAGTCCGTGTAGTGTGTTCAAATGCAACTGACACAGGGCGACGTGAGGTGACGTAGACAACGCAACAGTTGGCTTTTGTCGCCGCTAGTTCTTTGATGTCGGTTTGGTGTGTCCGCACCTTAAAGAAACCAATGTTGATGCAGGAAATTGGAAATGAACAGTTGTCTTACATGACAGCGCCTAACATTTTGTTAGAGCATCAAACCACCCCGATCTCTCTCTGCAGACTGTGGCTCGATAATAATGTAACGCTGCTTCCCTCTTTGCTCCCAACGGACAAGAGTCATATATCATCGTTGGGTATTGGATGATGTTGTCATTGTTCATTGAAGAACGCTCTCTTCAGCTTAAGGGTCAAGTATAAGTAGAAAGAACAAAGCTGGCATATAGGGGGAAAAAATAAAAATAACTGCCGCTGAGTCCCTTTCTCTCTCTTGATATCAATATTGCAAGCTTGCGGGCTGGCGTATGCATGTCACCATCAGCGATGCCTGGCAACAATGCCTTCAGGATCTCCTGCATTATTCAGAGGGCCCAACAAGCACTAGGGCTCTGCCATTATCTATTTAAATCTGAGTGCAGGCATGTCCCACTGAAAGCATGTACTTGCATTGCCACCTGCCCCGCTTACAAGAGATTGAGAGGGCCACAGAAAAGAGGCAAGGGACTGCCTGATGCAAAAAAGGTAGGAAAACATGCAGAGAGAGAGGGTGGGGAGGCTGAAATGTTATTGTTGGGAGGAGGGGGGGTGACAAGGAGGCAGAGAGGTAGAGGTCGCAACAAGATGAGGACAAAGGAGGGGGAGGAATTAAGCATGACAGCTATTAGAGTAAGGCTGAGGGGTTAGACAAATGTACTGAAATAAAAATGGGAGACAAAGTCTAGAAAATGGAGGCAGGGTTGGAAGTGATGGAGGCAGATATTAAGATGGCATTAGGGAAATAGGCAGAAGATGAGATGGGGGAGGAGTGGAGAGAATGAGATGATGAATGAAGTGAAGGAAGAAGGAAGAAAGAGGAAGGAAGGAGGAAGCATGAAAGGGTAGGAATGCAAAGTGAGAAATAAAAGCCAAAAGAATAGGGAAGACAAGATAGAAGGCAGGAAGAGAGCCAGAGGAGAAGGCGAGGAAATGAAGGAAGGACTGAGTAACTGAAACTGAGCAAAAGAGGAGGAAAGAGATTTTAAAAAGTGGTGCACCTTTGGGAGAGAACGGGGGGTAAATGAAATGAATAGCAACCGTACCATGTAGCATTTAAAGACTACTCCTCTCTATCATTTCATATCTCTCTCCCTCCCACTTCGCTCCCCTCCATCACCCATTCATCAAATCACTGCCATCCCTTCATCCTGAGTCATCGACGCAATTGCTCATCCACTCCATTAGGCCATCATCCCACCCTCCTTTATTCGTGCTTTTCCCCCTCTGCTCCTCCATCCTCTGATCATCTTCAGGTGAAACACATTCCTCTCATGGTGCCAGCGTGAGGGGAAAGCCACATCTCGACCATAAAAACATCCAGTTTAACACGTCATTTAATCTGGTTTCATGTCTTTTGATTTCATTGCCATTTACTTGCCACTGGGGAGAGATAATTTCATATCAAATCAATCAGCTTGTTCCAAGGATTTTCCATGAATCAGGCTACATGCTTTTCCGCAAGTATGCCACTTGCTTTTTTTTTATTTAACTAAAAGCAAAAGACAGAAAATTAAAAGAAACTGACTAAAAAAGTGTGTTTATCAGCTCTAACTTGAGCTGCATGGTAGCCTGCTCTGGCTAACTAGCTTACTAACTACAGTAGTAACCCAGAGATGAGTTAGCTTTCTAGCTGTCCCAGTTCCCTGGTCTTACAGTCAATGGGTTTGTTTGAATGGGTTTTGGTTAGATGCCTGAGATAAGGTCTGTGGTTAACAAAAGCTTAAGAGACTTTCACGTTTTGTTCTACGACATAAAATACATCAATAAATACTCTACACGTAAATTTTGAAGCCGGACCTTCCCACATTTTCAAAATTCATACATTTTATTCCTAGGGTCTAAGACAGTCCAAAAATATCAGTAAGAATTAACAACTCAAAAGTCAAATAATTTGTGGTAGACATAGACATATGAATTGGGAAAGGTGTTCGAGATGCCACTGAGAGCACCCAGGGTAATGTTCTGAGTGTATGGGTACGTTTTCTGTTTCAGAGCTGAGAGCACGACAGTAGAATAAAGTTAATTTGGGTATAAAAAGGAAAACAACATCCTGTGGGTTCATAAAATCAGGCTCCCATCATTGTCTGTGGAGCAGCTCCAGACTTACTCTCTGGTTTCTGGCTTTGGGTGAGAGCAGCTCATGTTCATATATTGATTGATTCCCTAGGCCATGGAAATTACATACTGGAATTCTCAATTTAGGTGGCGTTCCCCTTTAAGTCATGGTGCAGTTTGTTCATAGCCTAACCATAGCTTTTTACTTCTGCCCATTGCCATTTAGGCTTCAAAAATCATAAAAATGGTGTCCAAGACTATCTTGCTGAACAAAACCCATAAGTATAATGAACGTTTGTTTGCCACAGAGCTTACTTTCTGCAGTAATCCAAAATCCAATGGAAAAGTCCCATTGGCTTGTTGTCGAGGAAACCAGAGCAATATCAACTTCCATGATGGCCTACAAGTAAATGTCATATCTGCAGCATTCTCTAATACTAGAACACTAGTGCTGTATATACACTATACACTTACTATTTTGAGTGCAGAAGTGCATTCACACTGAGAAGTATGGAAAAATGCAGTGCACTATGAGTTCCCAGATGGTGCACTCAAAATGGTCAAAAAGTTGAGTGTGGAACTATGGACACTTCTCGCCCTCAATGGTCGCCATCTTGGCTACATAGCGGAAGGGGAAGGACCACTATTCTACTACTACTGGACACTACTGAAAATAGCGGCAGAGGACTATGCGACCGTGAAAGTCGCTGCATTGTACAAATTGACATGTTTTTTGCACTAAGCACCACTATGCTGTCGTCGGGTATAAGCCAGCAGTATGTTTGCTGGGTTACTTTAGCAGTCTGTAATGATTTGGTACCGCAAATGATAACGAATGCTAATGCTAGTTTGCTAACTAGCTAATTTGCGGTCGTCATTTCCGGTGAGTGCACAACAGCCGTGTTTGGTTTGAGACAACACTACCCTGTCGAAATTAGCGCACTACGCCAATGAGTACATAGTGCACATAGTATACTACATGGAAGTGTACTAACGGAAGTATGTGATTTGAGACACACCATAGGGGTGCGTTCGTAAATCCAATCTGGTGCTCTGTACTTAAATGACAGTGCCGTTGTTCTATTTCTACATGAATTAACGAACCATTAAGTTGATCCTCTTGGTGCTCTGCTTCTCCGTATCCCCAGACAGTGCTCCGGCATTCAGAGCGAGTATTTCTGAACACACCCAAGAAACTAGCTGACTGGCTAACTAGCCTTCAACATCATCAACAGAAGAGAATGCTGACTGTTTTTGACCCAGGATGGTTAACTTAAGCTTCAACCTTTGGCACTACATCATGTATGTAGCTTAGACTCACTGTATTTCGGACACTTTCTGCAGTATACCTGCTTTGCTGCCATAATACATATACCGGACATATACAGTCAACGGACATGGTATTCCAGACCTGTGCTGTTGTCAACTCACGGTAATCCTTCCCCCTCTGCCATGTTCGTGCAGCCGTGGGTGCACATTGGAAACTCACCCCGATTTCTCTCAAATGAATTAAGTAGATGCTTCTTGAATGGTCAAAAGATATGAAGGGGGAAAAATGATGATACAGATATATGTTTGATTCATGACCTGAGAGTATTTATTTAAATAATTTACATCAAAAGGTCAAGAATCTGTACCATGATGTCTACGTCAGCCATCATGTGCACTTTTCCAGGGTTCTTTAATCAGGTGGAAATATTGAAAGTCAGCTGTTTTTCCGGTTAACTCATGGAACTAGTGTCAGTGATTAAGCTAATGTTAGCTCACAGCTAATGACAGTTGTCACAAAAACCATCATCTTTATGCCTTTTTCTTTGTTAAATTGAAGATTTGTTCTTTCGAAAATTACTATAATTACAAAAACCACTGTTCCTTGTCACAGTGGAGAGGTTGGAAAGCACAGCAACAGTAGGCTAACTCGGGGGGGGGTCGGGCTATTGAACGGTCAATTTAGTTCAGAAAGACATTTTTATGACACTTTAAAAACTTCTAATGGAATTACACAGATTCTTGCGCTCACTAAGAGTACAAATATAGATGCTTTATTTCTGTTTTGATGACAGTAATTGTATGATATTTTCATGGAAACAGCTGCCCTATCATCCTATCAGTCATGCAGAGGAAAAAGTGTTTTTCACAACTGGGTGCTGGCTGCTTATATTATTTCTGCTGCACACAATTGTCATGGGAAACAATGAGCAGAGTGTATTCCCCCTGACAGTTACTATGGAATATACAGTGCAAACACACATCTCCTGGGCTGCTTTTCTCAAGCACATAACACAGCAGGAAGCATGTTTGATATATCCTATGCCGTTGTGCATTTACTGTGAATATAGGGATTTACACACACAGAGAAAAACACACACAGACAGAGGAATGGGGTCATAATGTTGAGCTCCCCACGTAATGAATGGCTGTGACTCACAATCATCAATCACAAATTTGTCAATTCATCAATCGTCAAAGAAGGCAAGGCTGAAACACCCCTATCCACACGCAAACACACATTTTTCTATCAATATATGAATGAACATATGCTAATATGATTCATTTCCAGAAGCACTTGAGCCACAGTCCTCGAATCAGCTTCTCTCATACTGTTTCTCTCTCTCTCTGATTTTAGCGTGAAATGCTCAGTGATCATTCTGCCGCAGTTCTCCATGCAGCCCATAATCATTGCAGCGTTCGCTCACTTATTCTGTCAGTCAGAGAGGAATGGAGAGGGCCAGCTAACACCCAACACCCACCCATCCTCCTCTACCCCCCACCCCCCACCCCCTCACAAACACACACACACACATATCAACAACAACCGCTCAAACAAACACACACTGGCGAGCGAAGGCAAACAGACAACCCCTGCGTTTAAAGACACACATGCTGAGAGGCCAACTCGCCTGGCTAGAAATGGGCAATGGACTTGGGCTTGGGGCTTGCTAGGGTGGAAAGGGGAACAATTTCATGCCCAAGTGCATCAGAGAAGAGTACACTGGGAACACGAGCAAACATTTTTCCACCCAGATAGGTTACAGCAATTACCCTCGCCTCTTTAACCTTGCCGCTTGCCTGCGAGCTCTGTTTCAGGTCCCATCCACAAGACGATTCAAACACAGAGTTCGTATTGGAGCGTTGAGGGGGTTGGGCACGTATCTTTCTCTCCATTACATCATTTTGATCACGATGAGCGGCCCGCACATCTATTGTGAGCGTGTACTGCACGGATGGCGTTTCTTAGTTTGGGTTGACCCGTTATCCTGCAGCATGTGTGATTAAATACTCATCACCCAGGATGGGAGGTGGGATGTGTCAAAACAAGGTGCTAACTCTCCAGTAAGAGCAGCTCCAACAATAGGTTTATGGATATGAGGGGGAGTGCTTACAATTAAAAGTGTGCAAGTGTGAAGGATATGAAAATGCATCTGTATGTGTGTGCATGTGTGTGTGATGCCCTCACTCCACCAAACCTGGATTAACAATACAGGCCTTGCTATTTTATTAGTGTTTGTCTTGTCGCCAACTCTGCAAGCCTGCCAAAAGAGAGTGGGGAAGAGAAAGCCCTCCTGACACAGGGGATAAGATTATCATTAATATTACTACAAACACACTTAGAAAATGTCAGGGTGGTATTAAGCACGAATGGAACATCTATTTAATGCCTCTAGAAATATTAGATTGACCATCCTGACACTCCCTGCTAAATCCCTGTGTATGTACATTGGTATGCTTCCAACTTTCTAAGTTACAAAGCTTAGCAGAGGTTAAGCTATCCCGACTGTCCGTCCCTAGTGAGGGTCAAGTTCCAAAAACGTTGGTTTCTACATTCCTCATAACGCAACCAAAGCATCTTTTTGTCAGACTCTACCTATGTGGTCAACGCCCATGCCAAGATCATCAGGGTAACTCTATCAGGGTGTTTTCATATTAAGTACGATTGATTTGTACTGTGCCCAAGTGCGATTGCCCCCCATTCTCTGCTCCCCAGCCGCTCAGCTTTCACATTATTAATGTTACTCCATGCGAGTACACTTGCATCATCATCTACGTGACATTTTTGTTGTGCTACAGTGTAGAAAAGGGCGCCGCAGACTGACACTGCTGCCCCGGGGACGGTCATCAGCAGGGAGCTGAGCAGCGAGGCCAAGCTCTGCTCTTGGCTGGAGGAGGAGCCGCTGCTGTCAGGAGCAGCGCTCTCCACCTCCTGCCAGAGCTCTGACTGCAGGTCAAAGGCGACAGTGGAGCCAGATTAGGGTCTGTTCGCCATCTGATATAAAGGCATCAGCATTGAATTGAGACTGTTTCATAACTGGATAAAAACTCCGTTAATAGCAGCCCACTTCCCTGTTTTGGTACAGTTGGTGTTTACACCTGAGTATCGTGCCCGGATACGGTACACACTGTTCTCACTTATCACATGAACTAGTTTTTGTGGTCAAGTGTAATCCGATCCAGACTCAGGTCCCTGATGTGTAAGCCCCAAAGCTTGGGTGTATTATCAATCAATCAATCAATCAATTTTATTTATAAAGCCCAATATCACAAATCACAATTTGCCTCA
>NC_065527.1:10619771-10776912 GCF_006386435.1 Epinephelus moara
GCTCCTGATCTACTTTTGGAGACTTTAGGGACCACGAGTAACCCTGCGTTCTCAGAGCGCAGTGTTCTGGTGGGATAATATGGCACTATTGTCCCACTATTATGGGACAATGGGCCCCTGGACACAGATATGCAAAAGGCACCACCACCCCTCCTACATAGGAGCCAGAAACAAAGACTTTCGTGGTGTTTTTTTGTCTCTTTGCAGACCCTTTGCATCCTTCTATGGTCATATTGAGTCTCTTCCTGGTCAGTACTTTTTAATTTGAGTGAAATTTTGCGGGTGGAGGTCAGGGGATATGACACTTTGGGCCCCTGGGCTTGTGCTTGGTAGATCCATTCAGTATCCACGCCCCCAAGTCTTTGGAAAGCTCCCTCTAAAGCCAGCTGTTTGAACAGACTGAGTAGTACTAATGAGGTTATGTGTAAAATTGGTGGCATACCCCTTTAATGTTTCCTATACTGTGCACGCTGCATGAAATAAATAATTTCTTGAAGCCTCTTGAAGCATTTCTTTTAAATTGCCTCTCCTAACTGATGTGGGATGGAGAAGGTGAGTGGGGCCTTTAAAATGTTTGACTCACTGTATGAAATTTCATGAAGTTCGACTTGTATCTCTCAGATCGAAGTGATGCACCTGCTCAGTTTGCATATGCATTGTGTTCTCGACTAATGTTTGTCTACAGCAAGCCTGAGGATAGCAGATTTTCTATCCACTGCAACATTCAGTCAATACTGACTCCACTCTGCATTAGAAAAAACCATCCATGCACCTGGTTATTTTAGCTTCAATAACGTCTGCAGCATCTAATCATCTCATCTCTGCCGCCCAGCGTTTCATAACGTCAGTAATCTCCCTCCTCCTTTCTATTTGGCCCCATGAGGCAGATACAGCTGCAGGACAGGCAACATTTGAAATGACTGATGTTACAAACACTGATTAATGCAAAGGTAAATGTTATACCGTTAATTACCACAGGGATATTAGCAGGCAAGTCAGATTAGAGCATGAATCAGTCATGGTGGCCCCTGCTGAACCTGAGCTGATTATTACGCTAGAAAAAAAAAATCTGCATCCTAATAATTCAAATCAAGAACCACGCCCATGCCTCTTATCACTCCACTCCACATCTTATCCTCCGAGCTGACTTTCATCCACTTAGAGTGTAGTTTATTTCACATCTGTCGTTGTTATTGTACTTTGATTTGTTTTAACACTATTAGATGTTTAATGATACGGCTGCAAAAAAAACTGCTTCCAGGTGAACTGGTTGATGTCTTGATCAACCAGACATCATTTTTAAACCATACCTCTATAAAGCACATATATGACAGAACATGGCGTACTTATATTGTGCATGAATGGAGGCCGATCTGCTGGTTGTGTCTGTGAGAGCCCAATAAAACCCCAAGTGCTAGAGTTGAATGCTCTTTATTGATATGCAATATGCAAAATGGCCTCTTTATGGCTTAACACTCAGAGTGGTTTATAAGAGTCAGGGGCTGAGGGGGAAGGAGAGGCAGAGAGATGAGCAGAAAACATGGAGAGAGAGAGAGAGAGATGTGGGGAAGGAATATGTGGATAGCCAGCCACCGCTACCTCAAACTGTGCTTTTCCGCAGCAGCATTCATCTAGATTCTAAATGAATGCACTTTATCAACATAGAGAGGTTTTCTTTCAAATAACACCATCTCCTCTGCCCTACGTTTTCATGCAGCAGTCGGCTTTAGAGGCAACTGTAACAATATGAAAACCCTCAAAGCCCTTCACCTTGTCATCCAGACCAGTATTGGTTTCCCACCACTGCAGGTTTTCAGCACGGAGCTTTGAAATACTGTAAAGATGATAACAAAGTGCTTTGTTGCAAAGGGATACGCTATCAGTGCCAGATAGTATTGGGAGAATAAAGTCATGGGGATTCTGAAAGGTTTAACTCCACAGCAGCTATTAATGGCAGGGAAATCTGATAATGCCCAACATTCTGAAGACGGTCTATAAACCATT
Source organism: Epinephelus moara (assembly GCF_006386435.1). Classification (NCBI taxonomy): domain Eukaryota; kingdom Metazoa; phylum Chordata; class Actinopteri; order Perciformes; family Serranidae; genus Epinephelus; species Epinephelus moara. The sequence goes on from NC_065527.1 coordinate 10,621,776, forward strand.
ACAATTCTCAATGCTCAGTGTATTACATCAAGCAAACCTTGAGTCACATCCAAATTAAGTCTGGAGTTATTTTATGATGTTAGAAGTAATGTTAGAAAACCTTGGCACTCATCTTTTGGCATCACTTGGTTTGTATGGTTGGACATTTTCAATTCACCTTCATCTATTAACTGTTTTATTCATCTGTTCATTATATAGAGCCCAGTCTCACTCCAAAGTCTTCGAAATCTGGTGCTTGGGCAGTGACTTGCAGCGTCAGACACAGACGGAAAAAGCCATCGTTTAAAGCCAGCATGATACGCAACCGATCAGGTTATACTTTAACGGAATTCGGTGGCGTCAAGGGGAAACACAGCGGGACAAGGATGAAAGTTAAGGTGACGAAAGTCCAAGTAGGGTGGCTGTGAGGGGTGGAGGATGGGTCCAACAAACAGCTACTTTCACCCAGAAGGCCAGTGTTCGCATCCCATAAGATAATAAAGCCAAACCTTGTTCTTTTTTCCTAAACCTCACCACGTGCGTTAGTCATTGGAGAAGGAAAAAAAAGTCAATTTGCGTTATTGTACTGACGTAGTGTGTTTATTTTAAGAGACTGTATGTTAACGGTAAATTTCCTGTGAAAACAGAAGTGTATCTTGAAAGGAGACAATTCATGTAACAGGCAGAACTTGACACAGTGTCCCAGAACATCAACAACCTACACACCCAGGGTACCTAGCACGTCATATCTGGATGTGGAGGGTCCGTGACCAAACGTCAATATATGACGAGGTCGGAGTGAGAATGTGCTGTGATACTAAATACTAAATACTTTGGTTTATGACCAAATACATGCAAAACAAATAACACTCCCATCAGCCCCAGCTGCACCATGCATGTTCACAGTTCTCAAGAGCAAACTCAAAGTTCAGTCCCCACAGATTAAAATGAACTAGTTCACGATGAAACTTTCACTGTTTGAATTTTGAAGTTCCCAGTTCAAAAAATGAACTAATTTATGGTCCTGTCTTCTGTTTTGGTTTTGTTTATTTGTCAATTTAAATAATGTCCTGTGATCATTATATAAATGCCCAAGACTGGTCAAATGCTTCAACTCATTGTGTCGTTTCAAATTCGTTGCCAATATGGCTGACGTTCTGACGTTCTAAATGTTAGATTTTTTTTTCCAGTGGAGTCTGTGACTTACTGATTTTGTTCATAAAAGTCCTTCAAATATCTGTATGAACTGGCTTCATCAGTACTGGTAGCTGTGTTGCCAGTCAGTGTTGTGTCTGCACACTGGGTGCCATAAAATAAAAGTTAACTGTCACGAGAATGACGCTCACAGTCAAGCTTATAAGTTGCGAACTGATGCATTTGGTTCACTGTTCACCAAGATGAGCATTTAGTGCATTCATGAACAACACTGATGTTAGCATTGCCATCATAACCATGTTAGCATGCTGTTGCATTTAGCTCAAAGTATAGCCACACAGTGCCACTAGCACGGCTGTAGACATTTAATCTTATTATTGGGTTTGTATGAGCAAAGATTGAATCAGTGTTGAGCAGAATCAATTCATGTTATAAGTTGTTTGGACACTGACCAAATCATATATCCTGTCAGTTATTGGACATTATGCAACTTTGTGCCAAGACATTGTTTGTGTCCCAACTTATTATGCAGGATAATGAACTGAAACCTCTCAGTGTCTGTCATCTTATTATGGATCCTCAAGGTGTTGCTAGTCCTACTCCCTGCCTCTCTTTCCCCTCCCTGAACACAGAGTGTGCAGAAACCTTACACAGACGCCAACACGGTACTTAATCTTCATGCACCCATCATGACGGAGCATCATTACCGAGCCTCTTATGTGATGGTGAAAAGAAATAATGGGATTTGTGCAATGCGTGTTGATGCACCAAAATGAGCCCTGGCAAATTCAACCCTACACACTGCAAGAAATGCCCAGAGCCATATTGCCTATTCTGTTTTTTTTACTTGGTTCAAGAACTGAAAATCAATTTTAAGGTTGAGTGAGACTTGAGAAGTCACAGTGAACTGGAATTTTAACAGTATCTTGCTTTCTTAATGCCCTGTATTTCCTGGCGAATGAAGACAAGACAGTTTGATAAGACAGAAGAGGAGTGTATTTGCTGTTGGGAGTTTTTATTTACGCCCACAGCGATGAGTTATAATTAAAAATGGAAATGTGATATAAATACTGCAATTTCTATGGATGTGTATTGTGAATAAGTTAACACAAAAAACCTTTGTTTCCACTGTCTTTACAATCTTTGTTCTGCGTTATCATCCACTGCCCCATCAAACTGAACCATCTTTTCCATTTGATGGACAAAATGAGCACTATGTCATGCTACAACAGAACCTGCTGTTTCATCACACCAATTTCACATCTGACAGATTGCAGGCAGAAAAGTGCAATTGATTGGACAGTGTCTCCGGCTCTTTCTGCAAACTGATTGTGCAAGCAGGACAGACTCGAGAGGAAACCAAGAAGGTGCAGGAGGGAGTCAGCTGGATGTGGCACGTTCACTCACCATACCAGAAAATAAAAAATGAATCCTGAGGTTTGAATGATTTTGAGGAAGGATGGATTCGAGTGTACCGGGCAAGTGTGCCACTTATGACAGTATTTATGGCTCTACTGTAGCTTTAATCATAGGTGAGGATTTCGGGGCAGGGGACACGGCCCTCAATGCTGTATTAGTCGCTCAAAATGTTCAGGTGGACGACCCCAAATCACCCATTTCATACGTGTCCCCCCCTAACGGTGAAATGAAATCTACACCCTTGGCTTTAATCATGCCACAGTACCTGGTCAGTCAGTCAACACTTCGCTTTGATATCCAAATGTATTTTGTTTCATGTCCTAATCAGGTTTTGGAGGCCAATGGTGTTTGATGCAAGGACGTTTAGCTAATGTACACCACATACAACATCAGAGCCCTTTTACGCATTAACTAAGGCAACCCCCCACCCACACACACATGCACTAGTGCACACACTAAGCAACATACAGCCTGGATTCCCAGTAATCAGTGGGGAAAAAACGCTACTCAGGTTCCTTTAATTAACTCCAAATGCATTACATGAACATAAATCAAGCTTATGCAGTGTGCGGTTTATCCATAATTTTCCACAATCAACCTTCACACCTGCATGGTGTGGATGAGCCATGTTCCATATGTCAGATCCGTCCTGTCTTCTCACATTAACCAAATATTTCAACTAATACCATGAGATACAGCAAGGCGGTGCCATAAGAGGGGCTATATTGCAGTGGTGTGGCTGTAGCATGAAGCAAAAGAGGCGGTAACTGAGATAATTCATGTGAAACCAGATGTTATGGAGGGAGAATGGTCACCATCTTTCAAAGGAGCGCCAAACGTGCATTAGAAAGGCACGACTGCGCTGTAAAAGCTCGCCTCCTTTAATCCTTTAATCATGTACAGTACACAGGTAGGGTAATAAATGTGCAGTATCCTTAACGACCCCGACTTCGCCCCCCTGGAGGATTTCCTGGACCGGGGTGGTCCTGAGGAATCATCTCCTCCCTGTCCCAAGCGCCGTGCTCGGTATACGCGGCTCTCGTGTGATTAATTAAGCCGTTGTGCACCTCTTGCTTTGCAGTGTAAACGGGCTACTTCTGCAGCCAGCAGCCGCCAATTCCTCTCCGGGACATACACACATACAACACACATACACGCACAAGCGCGCTTTCACGGTCAGCGAACAGCGAACATTTACGCACGAATGAAACTCGGCGATCACCAACACGTCCGAGTCTTTTCCATATGCGTTTTGGATCGCACAGCCAAAGACCATTTGGTGCTTCTGTGTTTGAGTGTGTGTGTGTGTGTGTGTGTGAGGAGGAAGGGGGGTCGTCCTGCGTTCACAAATGGCGCAACTTCTCATTTTTCTCCTGTCAAGTTGACACAGCTGGGAGCCCCGCTGACAGCACACCGACCTGTCCCCGCTGCCTGATGCAAGGCTGCACCGATGCACACCAACATCTAGTCGGTATCTTCTCCACATAGTCAAAAAGACAAAAGCCTGCTTGCGCTGCATGCGCGGATAGTGAGCGTTCAAAGATGTGCAGAGGAGCACCTGCACCTCCAGCCTCTTAACCCCCCCCTCATCCAACCGCTTCACGAGTGTCCTACCTTGAAGGTTTCTTCGCGACGTTTTCACTCAGTGTGATCTTCGGTGGAGTAACAGAAAGAGAAACACACGCCTATTCCGCAGCTCCCCGGTCGCTGTGTGGAGGAGAACGGAGGTAGCAGGAACAGCAGTGAGAACCAGCGGTGCTTCATTCTCTCTCTCTTCCTCTCCCTCTCTCTGGTTCACAGGCTGGGCTCCCCCACTGAAATATTACCGACAACCGATTGGTCCACGGGATCCACGGCGCCCCGCTCAGCTGCTCTAGGAGGGGCCAAATAAAACCGAGGGGACCGAGAAGACCAGCACACCACAAATGAATCGGTCTTATGAACCATTCAGCTATAATATCCAGTCATTTATATACATATATTTATTTATTTTCATTAAAACGAGTGATACTTAGATTTTAATCAGGCACACTGTTTCCAAGGTGGTTTCATTTGGTTACAGATTTTCTCTAATGCAAATAAATCTAATAATAACTCTGACTCTAATAATAGATCACACTTATATAATATGCCAAGTTTTTCATTGGGTTCAAGTCTGCTTCATGACTTTGCCCCAGAACACTTGATTTTGAAAGTAGACCTACAGCAGCTATGCTTAAAAGTATAGACAGCAACAGTGCCGAACTGAGCACATTCGGCACTCAAGACCATCCAATGACCTCCTGAGACCCTGTGTCCTCATATGAGGACATCACATTTGGGGTTTACTTTGAGTGTGCGTCATTATACTTAACTTAGACCTGTTGTCCTCGTTCGTGGACACTTTTTTGTGCCATCTAGTGGCCCTGGCGGAGCGCCGAGAACATGATCAAACTCGACTATCTAGAGGAAGCAAACAAGGTTTCTGTCGGTGAACATGCAGAGGGATTATTTGCATAATACACTACTCTATGTAAAACAAGATGGCAGCCATCTCTGCCATGTCAGTTTGCAGCAGATCCCGACACAAAAGTAGACAAGGTCTAAAACCTGATCAAATTTTAATGGTTGAAACTATGTTTATAGTTTGATATGGAATACAGTTGTGACTCATTTTAGCAACAGTGACAAGCTAACACACTGTTAATTAGGAAGTACTCATTTGAGAACATTGGGACTTTATTATTGTTGACAAAGATTCGTTTTTTTATACTTCTCAGGTCCTACTAGTCTCAGATAGCTAGGAGAAATTAAAAATGCATATCAAACAAAAGTGCGGGTCTCAGGAGGATGTAAGAACACAGTATGTATTTGTTCAATTTTTGTACTGAGCCTTTCTCCTTTTCATTTTCTGTCACTCTAATGTTCTCCACATACAGAAGTCTCTGCTCCACCATAACCGTCAACCATTGTGGTGATACCCCCTACAGAGGGGCCTATGGGTGGCCATCTGTGTCGCCTATAGGAAGATCTTCCACTGATATGGATGAGCCATTCACACAGATGCACAGCATTACTAGAGTGCAGACTATACATCACTCTGAGGTAAAGACCTTACCCAGGATGTTTTTAACAGCGTACCCACTCTTTCTTAATCACGCCATCACGTCAGGCACTTAACTCAGACGGCAGCTACTGTAAATGGGTCAGGAAGAGAGAGAAAGCCAGAGGAAACAGAGAGTCGTTTTCAATAGGCCTTAAGGCCATTTCATGATGGTGTGGGTGTTTAGTTGCATGATTGAATACTAAGTGGGCTCATACTTGAAAATAATAATAACAGTAATAATAATAATAATGACCTACATTTATTTCTTCCTTTAACTTTTCAGCTGAACTGCTGGAAATGCGTAAACTTGTCATGCACTTGTCGCATGACAGTGTGAGAGTGAAAGCGGAGTCAGAGACAGACTGAACAGGTGTGCATGTGCACGTGAGAGGGCGTCAGAGCTTTCTTTTTTTGTCAGTTCCTAAAGAGGACCGTCAGTTGGCACCTTTGGTGTTAATTTCTCATGATGCTGCTTAAATACATTCAGCGCCGCTGCACCCACAGAGACAGAGAAACAGAGGCTCCTCAGAAGTAGGTAGCTACAACAGGACCCACCCTATGAGCTCCTTTATTCCATTATTTTTAAATGCAGCCATCATGTGTATGTTTTGTGAGAATCATTTTACAGAATGCTAAATGACAACTTCTATCTCAGCTCATCTAATAATGGCCTGTGGGGGATGTCGGCCATAGTGCAGAGTTTATGCTTAAACTCAGCTTCCCCTCTTTCATTAGCAGCTGATAAATATTCATAATACAGTACTTTAAAAAGGAATATGAATGATGTCTAGTAAAAAGTGATATTTTTCTGAAAACATAATGAATTATTTTACTCGATAGCTTGTGATTTTCACCCACAGGCGATCACACAGTATTTCAGCCACACTTTAATTTACTGCCGCAGCCCTTTTCACAAGGATTCAGCATCTTGTCAAGTACTTAGTCATCATGGGAAGTGATCATGCAAGTAGATTTTGGTAATTCCAAGTATTTTTAATGTATCAACATTTGTATAATCGTTCAGTTTATCTATTAATAGCAGTGACGGGAGCAGCTTGGTTGCACTGGCAGTCTTTAGTTTCAGCACCATGGTCAGTGACACTGATACAATACCACTGTGTGAGACTGTCGGTGTGTGTGTGTGTGTGTGTGTGTGTGTGTGTGTTGTAATAATACGGGAAAAGACCTTGAAGTAAATTTTCTATTTTGTTTTTTTTAATATGACCAGAAACAGAGGTCCACACTTGGTAGTGTACAGCGACAGTCCACTGTTGGTAATGTAGAAGTGTTTGTGTGTGTGTGTGCATGTGATAACTGTTGACACTGAAATACTGAAACTAAAAATAAATGTGTTGACTTTCAGGACGAAAGTGTCAAGTCAACCTCGGATGTGAGTTTCGACTTAGCCCAAGTCAGCTTAGTGTTAAACTCCATGAACACAGTGTGCTCACATCTGCCTTTGATTACTTTATAAGGTGATGTTTCAGATCATGCTGAGAGCTGCCTACATGGAAAGGATGTAGATCTGCATGCCATAACACACGCATGCTTCCAGACTCCAACCCCAGCAGTAGGTTGAGTTATCACAAAGTGATTGCAGGGAAAGGGCTATGAGTATTAAACATGCCAACCTCCCACACTGACATGTAGTATATCAACATGCAACCCTGGGGCCTAAGCTTTGCTACGGGCAAGTGTGTTTTATGCACTCAAGAGTGCATTAATGCTCATGTAAAGTACAGGAGAGAAAATCACGCTTTAGTATATTAGTCTTGTTATGTTTGTGGCGTCTCTCCGAGTCAAATGCACTCCAGCTCAGCCATGGCACACCATTTTCCAACATAACCAGGCCACTGAGATGTAACTGTACACACCCTCGCCCCCGATGGAAGGCAGCCTAATGAATATTTATCGGTTCACTGGGTCAAGGTGTAATATCCGCATTTTCAACACAACACAACACAGGCCCTCACCCTTCATGTATGTGGCAGGGCATTCATCATCGGGGCTAGAATCGTTTACAGCTCGGCCTTGCGCCACCTGCTTCACAGCCTGCCAGCAGATCCGTTTGTATCTTCATTAGCACTCATCCGAACTGCGCTAAAGCCAGATGTCAGAAGGCTCTGACCCCTAGTTCACTTCAAATAAAGTCAACCCACTGGTTGCAATTTTGTGTCATGAAAGAATTTGGATTTTCTCCCCCTGTGAACCTGCGACTGTTCTGCAGATCTTGAGATTGAATTTACCATGGTAACAAATACATTGTAAATGCTATTTCCTGCTCGAGAAACATTGGCTCGATTGTTATTTGAAAAACCCATAACCCCCTTACACACTTTAACAGGCCGAGTGTTAGCAATGCAGGTGTTTCCCATAAGAATCAGTCCTTGGAAAACAAATGAAAGTCAATGGTAAAAACAAATAGTCTTTCTCTCTCTGCGGCTCTCTTGGAAATGCAGAGTCCAAAGTAGATTTCACTTTGCACAAGCTTCCCCACATATCCCATCAGCATATACAAACACTCATCCATGCATCACATTGAATACGTAACATTCAAGAGATGACTTGACAGAAACTAAGTATGGCAAGTACTGCAATGTAAAAAAAACAAACAAACAAAAAAAAGCCAACTACAGTATCACATAAATACCCTATAGAGAGTTTTCCTTCTGCGACGGCTCGTGTTTACCTGTGGCTGGAGTGCATTAACCCCACTGGGCAAAACAAATTGATCACCTTCCAAAAAAACGGCCACTCAATTGATCCCTAAACAAATGTGATGAGCTCTATCCATGGCTCATCCCCTTTGGGCCTTTTGACGTGGGGAAACTTGCTGATCTGCCGTGTCCTCCTTTTCTAATAAAGCTGTCATCAGCTGCCAATGTGCACTTTCATGGCGTCGCTCCAAGCTGGCTGAGATCAATAGCGCCTGTCAGGGACGGATCCCTAGGCGTAATAAGGCTGGGAGACACATGGTAAGTAGACCACATGGGGAATCTAGGCAGTGCTCTGATTGGATATGGCCCCTTAATTCAACACTGAGACTTGACACTGTGTTTACACATGGGGAGGAAAAAGACAAGAGAAAAGAAGAGATTTGGTCATGCATAAATATAAGGTAAACGGTACCCTACTGAAGAATCACGAGTCAGTGGTGACACTGATTTGTCCACTAAAAGGGGAGAGACTTGATATAAAATGTATGAGATGCAGGGTGCAGCTGTATTTAGTTCCTGATGGCACAGCGGTGATGTCACAGACCCTGTTAGTGTAGTGGGATATCACCCTTCTCACGTCAGCCTACTAGGCTTCAACACATGCTATATATATATATCTATCTATCCATCACTTCAGAGGATCTACAGCTCTCCCAGTGTCATGCATATTTCATCAAACAACATGCAAGGCTTTGGAGCCCATAACTCATGTAGCTTTGACATCTTTACTAACCAGGCAGCACTGATAGACACGCACCGCTTTTTGTGCTTGGAAATGTACTGTTAATGTGACAGACTGATTGGAGTAAGAGTGATTCTTGTGCTGTCCCACGCAAACACACCCTCACACTCACACTCACACAATACACAGTATTACTGTAGATCACGTAATGTAGAAGTAGTGATATATTTACTTAGTCTTTCAGGTTAATAAAACATGATAAAACATGTCGCAAGAACTTCCCTGTTCCCCAAAGACTTCTTTGTATCAAGGATCAGCCAAATCCTTTTGTAAGATAAATTCATTTTAAATGAGAAAGTACATCACTGCATATGCAGTATGTATGTATGTATGTATGTATGAAGCCTCTCTGTTTCTTATAGATAAGATAAAGGCAGCTGATCATCTAGGCAACACGGAGCTGAGATAATGAACTGATTATACACAAGGGTCAACAGCCATGTTTGCAGCTCTGTGAGGCTGTAATTAGGCACAGCAGTTAATGTAGAGACATGCTAACATCAGCATGCTAAATGTTTACCATGTTTATAATCTTAATTTAGTGTGCTAGCATGCTGATACGTGCTACGTAATAGTAAACACACGGTATAATTAAAGCTGAAGGGCATCTGATTTGTCTTGTCTATTCACAGACTGAATCAAATAATGGTCGTAACTTCTGTGACATTACTCATTGTTTTGTGAACTCCCATTTTGAAGCCTCGAGAGCATTTCAGCAGTCGCCATCTTGTTTTTTTGGAGCCAGAGTTGCCATGTTTGGATGAGAGGGTGGAGCTGTAGAGGAGCAAGAAGTGTATCTGACTCATGGACTGAAGCCACACCTTGCAGACAGTGATGACGCCCCTAATTATGCGTAACTTAAAGCCTTAATAAAATGTAAATGGGTGAATTATATAAAAATTCAACCCCATACAATTGTCACTAAGAGGGAAATTAGCTGCAGAGACCAAACCATTTTTGGTGGTCTGTTTTTTTATTCTGCTTTAAAGTTGGCCATTTTAACATTGGTGTCTATGGAAATTTACTCCCTTCTGGAGCCAGCCTCAAGTGGCCATCCAAAGAACTGCAGTTTTTGGCACCTCCACACTGGTTTCATTTTTCATCCCCAGAGGTGGCTGCTTGGTATTTAGACATAAACTAAAGTACTGCACAATTAAAATTTTGACCTGATGACGGGACAAGAAGAAATATCAGGGAATTACGAGTTCAGCCTGAAGGGACTAGGAATGTTTGTACTTAATGTCATGGCAATTTGCCCATTATCTCAACAGTTTCGATATTTCACTCAAGACCACAAATGTAAACCTCATGCTGGTGCTCAAGGAAATAACTAAGATTCATCCTCTAGGAACAAATGTCAACCTCTTGGTAGCACCAAGCAGCAATCTCCGGGGCTGAAAAATTACGCTAAAGGGTAGTAGCCAAAAGCTGCAGTTCCTTGAATGGCCACTTGAGGCTGGCTCCAAAAGCAAGTCCTCATTGATGCCCATGTTAAAATGCCCAATTTTAAAGCAGAAACAAACACATTTACAACCTGGTACAAAACAAACAAACTACCTAACTAATATAAAATGTTTTTGGTCTCTCTAGTTCATTCCCCCATTCATGACAACAGTACAAGGGGTGAACTCTTATGTAACTCACCCATTTACATTTTATCAAGGCTTAAAGTCATGCATGATTAAGGGTGTGGACACTTTGAGTGACAGGAAGGCCTGCATCACTGCTCGCTCCTCCACAGCTCCACCCTTATCCAAAATGTTCACTTCTGGCTCCAAAAATCCAAGATGGTGGTGACGGCCCTAACTCCAAACTTGAGGCTTTAAAACAGGAGTCCACAAACCAATGGGTGATGTCACGATGGCTCCATCCATTTTCTTTACACTGTTAATGGGCGGCACCAGAGGATAACACTAGAAGGCAGGGGATCAAAGTCAGTGAGATTGAAAATTTAAAAATTTAATGGCAATTCCTTCAATAGTTGTTGAGATACTTAGAAAGTTTTTAATATTCAACTCCATTAAACAGCTTTATGTGAGTAAATAAAGAGACTGGGTAGAAAGTGTTCCAGCCTGTTTTTCCACAGGCAATGGTTGCAGTTCATCATTTAGCGAAGCAAGGTAAGGTTGATTGAATACTCCACCATTACTTATTCATGTAAAAAGAAATCGCAAACATGGGCATGATTTGTTGGCTGTCAGTATTTTGTTTTTTCTTAAGGAACCTTTGCTGTCAAGTAAATGGATCCGGTCATTTTGTTGTGTTCAGTTGTTTCATATCAGCCCCTGAGGATACACCTGCCTGTTTGCGTTTACTGTGCCGGTTTTAACAGATGACAAAAAAAAGTTCCAGCGATTATTCATCCTCAAACTCATACTTTTGGTGTTGCAACCCATCTCTGAATTAGTGTTCCCATTCCACACTTGGATCTGAATTATTAATTTCTCTCATGTACACTCAGGACTGAATAAGTCATAAAGCACAATAGTGCATGTTAAAATCTGTCCGGCGGAGAAGAATTGAACTTGAAGCTGGCAATTATTTTCATTGATAACTGTACCGGCAGGGAAGGAACACACTGAACACAGGAAGGCATAACACATCTCCTGAATGGAAACAGTCTCATTACTCTCTGTCGGCTGTCCTCACTTCCCTCCTCGCCATTCATCTACAGATGTAATGACCAAAGAAAGAGAAAGACGCTGATCTGTCAGGATGACTCACTGTCAATTTACCAAGCTTTTTATAAAGCTCCGCTTCTCGCAGCAGCCGGGTAGATGGACCCAGCCTCCTAACTCTTCTTATAATCTACATATTGACACATACAGTATGATGGTGCAGCACTGATTGGGAATGACTGTCAGGAGATGACTTCTCCGCAAAGACTTTAATGTGACTGAGTGTGGTGTCAGGAGGTGATAACCGGATTGGCCATTAGCGGTTGGATTTGTACAGACTGTGTTATGACGTGATTTGGTGCTGAACAGTGTTATGGCTAGCGAGACTTTTTTTTTTTAATTTGTGCCATCATGCAGTAAATGTATTTGAATAAAATACTCGTTTACGATCAATCACCATTTCAATTTCTTGGCGCCATGAGAAAGCCATTGGGTTTAATGCCCACAGCGGTGTACAGCCTTGCTTTTGTCAGAATTGATTTAAGATATGAAATCTAGTCTTCCAGCAACCTTTTATTTACAGTTCATACTCGGTTTTGCATCTTCAAAAGGAGAAAGGCTTGTTTTGTAAATATGCATTTTTCCATTCAGTTTATTGCAAAGATGCGCCTCAAGGTTTTGCATTATCTCTGTAAGGACTTTCGATGAGCAAGCACTAAGCACAAAGAATCTGAATTATGGCAACATCCTGGGCTTGTTCGGGTTAGCTGAAGCCACACATCTGCAAAACAAAGCCTGTGCACCACCAGCTGTCTGGGTCTTGACGAAGAAAACTAGACAGGCTGCAGGTTTTTCAATAAGCACAAACACAAGGTGAGATCTCTGTGCATAGTTTACATCAGCAAACAGAGCTTCTCCTAATAAGTGTGGTAGAATCTATAATACTGCACCAAGTAGGTTATTTTATTATTTGAAAGTAAGATACATGTACATAAATTCCTTTAAATCACTTGAGTCTAGGACACACACTCACAGTAGGGCTGTACCTACATTTAATTCAATTCACTAAAATCATTTAAATACAAATTGTGGCCTACAGGCAGGGGCCCACCATCAGGACAGGGACACCAGGCCCCCAGAGAAATCTGGAAAAAGGAGCCCCTGATGGTCACTCATATTGGCACATTTTGCAATGACGACTATAAACCCCCTTATACCTTCTATAACGGCACCTTACAGTGCACCACCACTGCCTTCTGGTACCATATGACAGCTGGATGCCATTAGTAAAGACAGGGTTCAATGGCTTTCTTTGCCTGGTGCCCACCAGAGTCTAGGATGCCTACATGATCTAATTATAGCATTGTAAACCTTAATGGGAAGTAAACTCAACTAAGTACAGCACTTAGTATGACGAAGCAGCAACCTTGTTATTAACTTAATTCCAGTTGAGAGGAAGCGCTCAGACCGTTTACTCAGTACCATACAATGAAAACACTCCATCACATTCAGAAATGTTTTGTTTGGGTATAATCTCCTGGATGTAAGAATTGTGCTTTCCTTATGAGCAGGTCCTTGTCTGTGGAGCTCAAGATGTTACCTGCCATTTTTCTAAAGTAATGCACAAACCAGCCACTGGCTCCAGATAAGGCTGTTAATGTTTCCATGTTTTTGAAGCCCATCTGCAAGAAGCAGCATCAAAAAACCACTGGTTTGTAAGTTGATACTACTTTATTCAGTGTTTTTTATCAGTTTAAATCACCTGGTTCATTTGTTTTGGAGAGAACAAGATCTCTGTGGATGATTCGGCTCCTGGTGATGACCTCCTGAACGTCTGGATCTTGTGTCTTCAGAGAAAATAAGGGAGCCACCTGTCTCCAATATGCCAAACAGCATCAGAGAAACACTGATTTGTAACATGAAATAGTTATTAAGAGGAGCTGATCATGACGGAGACCCTAATTCAGCTCCTGGTAAAAACCCTCTTAACAATGAACACTGACAGAATTGTAGCTGAGAGACGTTTTAGCTGGTTGCAAACTGCAATCACTGCTAGACACCACAAAACCCCCTTAAATCTTACACACTTCACCTTTAAGTAAAAAAACTAAAGTACTGGGAGCGGAGGATCCAAACTATGATGATGGTGTAATGTAAACACTTTTTCTCTCAGCACCTGTAACAAGCTGAAGTTTTGTGTTACAGCTCTTGAATTTTTGCACCATGTACTCTTATTTGTCTACTACAAACAGAAATGGTTCCAGCTTCTCAAACTATATCACATAATTAATTAACTGATGTCAAATACAAGGAGTTCCATTGTTACAACTTGCAAGTTACTTACCAGTTGTAACAAACAATTACAAAAATACAGATAAAAAAGTGATACATATACTAATTACCAATACCTACTATGGTTTAACTTGCTAACATGTACCTGTCAGATGCTTGGTAGTGAGTTCAAAATACAAGTCTGCCGCCTCAGTCAGGACTTTTGGACTTTTGTGCTGATCCTTGTTCTCTGAGGTTTCGTAATATCTTGAGTATCTGCTCGAAGTCACGTGCCAGATAGAGTATTATCTAGGGACAGTCCTTACTGTCTCTGCCTGATAGATAGATAGATAGATAGATAGATAGATAGATAGATAGATAGATAGATAGATAGATAGATAGATAGATAGATAGATAGATAGATACCATCCTCACCCGTCAGCCATAGTTTGGATAGCCATCGCAGCATGGTGGTTTAAAATTAGAGAAGATAAAATGCTTCACATTTTGCCTAAAAATGACTGTCATACCGGAAAATCAGTATTTTGCCTGTAAAATCTGCACAATTCATCATCACATCGCTATGAAATTATATGTCAGGAAGGAAGGAAGTGGCTGTACAAAAACATATTACATGACTCATATACCATCCTGTCTTGGTTAAAGTGGTGCCGTTACAACCACCCTGTTATTATAACCAGTCTCCCCTACATTGATGTTGTAGTTGGCAGAGATGGAGCTAATTTGAAAAGGTAGTTTAATCTCTCATTTTAATATATTTTGTATCCAAATCTGAAACAGAAAAGAAACTTGCAACTACAATTTTGAATAAATGTACGGGAATAAAAAGTACGATATTTTTCTCAAAATTTAGGGTAGTAGATGTGTAAAGTAGTAGAAAATTGAAACACTAAAATAAGTGCAGTACTTGTGTAAATATACTTTCCATTCCATTTTTCTACATTAATCTTAATGGACACAATTTGACCCACAACATAACTCATCCACAGTATACCTACAGTTTGCAGTGTGATATGAGACAGTAGCAAAACTGATGAGCAAAACGTTTGACTAAATCATGCAGAAGATGCAAACCTATGGAGCTCACTGAAACGGTCTACAACTGAAAATATAAGGTTTCATAAGAGGCATGTATATGAGGCACCATTGATCGGTGCGTCATGGGCTTTTCCGAAATAAGGTGACTGGCGCCATTGCGTGGCATCATGGAAAATTACAGCATCACAGTCAGTCCCGTTAGTAAATAAATAAATAAATGAAATAAAAATAGAAGAAAAAAAACAGCTGGTGTGTGCGCTTAAAGGACAAAGACATGATCAGAAGTATTCTGAAGGCTGCTGCACAAAATACTATAAAGTTAAAATAATGTTTATGGAGGACACTGGGAGGCTGGTCTGGTATTCGGTGAGTTCCTGGTCTGATTATGGTGCTCTAATTGTGAGGTTATTTATTATAAAAGTGCTGCACTGACTGTAAATTAAAGTGTTTAATTTCCCCCCTGAAAACACGACTTTTAAAACCATGTCACTCTTTCCAGTGCAGCCTATCGTTCATTCCTGCCTTGACTTCTTAAACTCCTTCACCTCTCACCTTTAAATAAGCGAAGTCAGGCGATATTCCCGTGTCATTAATACAAATCTGTGCTCTTTACACAGAGTTAAACCCTAAACGCCGGAGCGCAGTTACGCAGAGCTACTTTGAGTTCATCCATCCCATTTCCTGGACGGAGTTCCTGAGGGAGGGCCAAAGGAGCGGGCATGGGAAAGTTCTCCCCACTTTTTCCGATTACATCGATTCTTTTTAAAGAAGGCAAACACAAACCCGAGCGGAGCTGCAGACCGCTGCTGTGAGGAGCGGAGGGACACGGCCAGAGGACACTGAGTGCTGAAACCAGTGCGCCAGTAAGGAGACAAAGCCCACTTCACGAGAGAGAAAGGTAGGCACCTTTTCCAATTAGGAACAAACACAAGTTAGAATACTTAATGTGACCAAAAAACAGCACTTGTATTGTCATATTACATAGTCATGTCCCGGTAGTTGCCGTGTATTTGATACTGTTTTTTAATCCCACAAAGTAGCAGAATAAAAAAAGTACTTTCTACTGACTTTTGGTGCGTAATTATACTTTTGTGTTATTATTTTTTCACCTTATGTGCAGTGAATTAAAGAGTGAGCTTTCTAAAGTGGAGTGGAATCTCTAGTATTTTAGTTTTCAATATAAATGATGAATCTGTGGGACTTTATATTGAGTTTTATGATTATTTATTCATTTATTTACCCTGCTTTGTTGTGGGTGTTGTTTAAAATTCCATATGGTTTCTATAGACAACTTAAAGAACTAAAAGTATGCCAGTAATAAGGCGAGAAATGATACTAAAAATAGACTTATCATTGGTGTTGTGAAAAGCCTTTTGTAACTTGTAGTGTCTGCGGTCTTTTTTGGGTTAGTGTTTTATTGTATTTTATCACTGCCTGACTGAGCAGATTCAGTGCCCGGGGCAAGCGTCCCCTGCCCCCATCCCTCACACCCCCCCGAAAAACTTTCATAATTTTATTTATGTACTGTGTTTATCACAAACAACAAAGAGACATGAACACAAATAACTTAACTAAGAGGCACATATACAAATTTTGTTGCCTTCTTTTTTTGTACTAGGCCTTGGATGGCTTTCGCCTTTCCATTTCTTTACTCTAATACTCCCTGCATACGCTCCACAATGCTCTAGCATGTTCTGACTGTGGTGATCACTCACTGATGAGCACATTAAGGTGAGCTGCGTTGCCACGAGAGGTGGTACCCACACTGCGGATGGTTAACACTTTGGATCATTTTCCCCTTATATTTGTTGCTTTCAAATTAAAAAAATAAAACAAAGTTTTTGTTAACAGTCTTATGTCATGCTACTTTTCTATGTTGGAACTATTTCCAGTCTGTTGGTATTCTGAGGAATGTCTTGTAGAGATAAAAGTAATGCTCCAGACAATACTCCCAGAGGTGAATCAGTGCATTCGTCATTTTTGTGCTTGTTCAGCAGGCCAGACTCTCTGACAGTCCATTGTCTTGTCTCATCCTGTCACAAGAGTTTGTATTTTCACTGTTAGGGACAGTTTCTTTTCTCAAGAGGGGAAGAAATAACAAAAAACATAAATAGTCTAAACAAGTGGACAAGTGTCAAAGCGGTGCCTCAACTCCCCCACACAGGATGTTTATTCAGATGCATTTGTGTGTGTGTGTGTGTGTGTGTGTGTGTGTGTGTGTGTGTGTGTGTGTACAGAGACGCACACACACAAATTGAGCTTCCCAGCAAGTCACTGACTGTGTCATTTATCATTAACAGTTTAAATCAATACCTCAGTATTGTCCAAGCTTTAATTGATTCATAAATCCAATTAGAAAAATGAATGTGCTTGTGTATAATAATGCTGTATAGTGTAAAAGTACGAGTGGCCCCCTCTTGGACTGATTCAATCCAGTTTCACTCTGCACAGTTTCCTTTCATATTACACGTAAACTTAAGCACCATGTGTTTTTGCTTTAGTTCATTTTAGTGTATGGAGGCCTTGTTTTTCACATCTTGGTGATGAGGAGTTGGAGCCCACCCGAACGATGATGTGAGCTCATGGAAGAACTAATAGAGGGGGGGGCTGCAGCTAGATACACATGTTCCCCAGTAAAAAAAAAAGACACCATTATAGTGAAAAGGTTGGAGAGACTTAGCTCATTTGTTTGCTTATAGAAATCATTAAACACTTGTGCATTAGCCGTGCGTTAATAAAAACCTTTGAGGATTTTGTTGTGGAAACAAAATATGCCAATTAGGTGTTAAGTGGCACATTGAAGCCAATCTGTTCAACAATGGAGCAATAAATGTAAAGGTAGAGGAACTGTATGACCTGCAGAACGACTACACGTGCAGGCAGGTATAATGGGGTCCAGACACGTGCTTCACATTAGGGGAGTTTAAAAGGAACAGCCACTAACTTAAAAGTCCTCATTTAGTGTCCTTGGTTATATTCTGTGCCGCAAAAGGTGAGTTTATTCAAAAATCTTATTTCTGACATTCTCTCGTTCTCCCCCGTCCGTCCAACTGTCCTTCTCAGGAGCAGAGGATGTCCAGAGCTGACTGGTCCTTCCTGGAGCACCTGCTGGAGGAGGGCCAGGAGTATTCGACAGGCGTCGGCCGCGTCTGGCTCACCGTGCTCTTCCTGTTCCGCATGCTGGTTCTGGCAACTGCCGCCGAATCTGCCTGGGATGACGAGCAAGCCGACTTCGTCTGCAACACGAGACAACCTGGTTGCACCGCCGTGTGCTACGACAAAGCCTTCCCCATCTCCCACTTTCGCTACTTCGTCCTCCAGGTCATCTTCGTCTCCACGCCCACCATCTTCTACTTTGCATACGTGGCTATACAGGCGGGGAGAGACAAGAATAAAGAGGAGGATGGGAAGGAGGAAGGAGAAGGTGCTGGGGGTAAGAGAGGAGAAACAGCGATAGAAAGGGACAATAACAGTGTGAATAAAGACAATGCAGAAGAGACGGAGAAAAAAGAGGACGGTGGGAAAGTTAGAAAAGCTGACAGGGCTCCTCCTGAGGCTCCAAAGCTGAAAGGCAGGTTGCTGTGTGCGTATGCATTTAGCATACTGTTAAAAGTCCTCCTAGAAGTCGGCTTCATCGTAGGACTGTGGTTCCTTTATGATGGCTTCTTCATTTCAGCAAAGTTTGAGTGCACAAGGGTTCCTTGTCCTCACACGGTGGACTGCTTTGTCTCTCGTCCCACGGAGAAGACCATCTTTACCATCTACACTCAGGTGATCGCTGCCATATCCCTACTCCTCAACCTCGTCGAGCTTCTCCACCTCCTCCAGCTCGCCATCTCTCATCGGCTGGAGAAACGCTACCTTGCCCAGCACCAAGACTACCTACCTCGGTCAGAGCAGGTACCGGCTCAACAGGAGGCTCCAGAACTCCAACAGGATGCGCTACAGTCCCACAGAGCAGGGAGTCATGTCAACATCCCCATGCAGGGGGAGGCTGCGTACTATCCCAACCCCTGTGAGAGCCATGGCGATCTGGCGATAGAGGTGAACTGGGGACCTGGGGAGACTGGGAGTGACCTGCTTCCCAGTTATATGAACTGCATGGGGGCTATAAAGACAACACACTCCCCGAGAGTCCATTATAAGAAACACGCACACCACACTGGGAAAAACACTAAGGGTGCTTATAAAGGACACTCCAAGCAGAAACATTATGTATGACGCATTCAGATGTGGTGATAAGTCTCTTAGGAACATGAAAGGTTTGTTTGGTGTCGTTCATTTTATGGTATAAATACTATCCTGCACATGACACTTGACTATCAGGAGTGAGAGCTCGAACAACGGAGGAAGGAAGAACAACTATTGCACTGTGAACTCGATGCCTCAGAGGCAGGCAGACATTCAAACAGAGATTTACGAAATAAATGGACCTATTGAAAACATTTCAAGAACACTCCTCGAGGCAAAGAAAATGAGAGTCCACAATGAGAGAAGATTACAGTCATAAGATGTTACATTTAATGGCTTTTAGGGCGGACTGCGACAGTGGAAAAATACAGTGCGATGGGGGGTCTGCAGAGGGGCTGGGGATACGTGTGTATGGGAGAGTGTGCAGTAGAACCAGATTTAAGCATATTCCTCTGAGATCTGCACTGTAACTGCTGGAGTTCTTTGAAGCCCCCCCCCCCCCCCCCGTCTCTCCCTCTCCCATGGCTCCGTCCACACTGCGGAATGTACTGGTCTCTGGATCCCACTCTGCTCCCAAGAGAATAAGGCCTGCGTGGATGCAGGCATGCATGCATGCACACACGCAATGTACTTTTCCCCTTTCACCCAGTGGTGTCTCGGTCACTCGAGTTGGGGACGTGAACTGGGGAAGCCACAGGGGAGCCAAACCAGAGGAATTCTGGGATTGTAAGTGAGTTGTCATTGCCAGTTACCATAGTAATTTAGCTATGAAGAAAGAGGGGCGAGAGAGGAGCACTGCATACTAGATCATGAGAGCTGAATAATGGAGGAACGACAAGCATCCAGTTGGAAAATCAAACCTTTTTCGAGAGCTTGAGAGGACTCAAAAGATGCATTAGTGATTGCACATCGAGTGGACGGAAAGCGGTACAGACATGTGCAAACTTAATGAAAGTAAATGACCAATTTTGGGAAAACTGTATTTAATGTTTCAAGTATTATGAAATACCAATGTTATTATTTATTATTTTGTGGGAAATAAAGTTTGAAGTTACATAAATTTATGATGACATGGTCAAATTACGGTATTAAAATGAATAACTATCAGTATATGCATTTTACCTGTTCTACAAAGGATTTACTGAACAAAAATTTCAACATAACACTTTTGTTTTTACTCCAATTCTTCCAGATTTAAAGAGAGAAAGACTTGTACACACACAAATGAATAATTTCTATTGAAGTTTGGTCACTAAATTGATAAAATACGTGTTTATGAGCACTTCTCCTTTCCCAAGATAATCCATCTACCTGACAGGTGTGGCTAAATGGGCCTACATTTGTACAGCGCCTTTTCTAGTCATCCGACCACTCAAAGCGCTTTTTACACTAGGAATCACATTCACCCATTCACACACACATTCATTCACTGGTGGTCGAAGCTACCATACAAGGTGCCACCTGCTACTCGGTTTTTTACACACTCACACACCGATGAAAGTATCCTCGGTTCAGAATCTTGCTCAGACTGGAGGAGCTGGGGATCGAACCGCTTATCTTCCGATTGGTGGACGACCCGCTCTACCGCTGAGCCACATGAGAAAAGCCCACCAAGTCACAAGTTTTGGGGAGGGTGCCATAGGCATGCTGACTTCAGAAATGTCCACCAGAGCTGTTGCCCATGAACTAAAAGTTAATTTCACTATCATAAGCCATCTCCAATTTGGCAGTACATCCAACCAGCCGCACAACTGCAGACCACGTGTCCCGACATAACTTGTGTATATCTGTAGCTCTAGTCATGTGAAATTCAGAATTCATAGTAATAAAATATCCTTTTCAAAATTAAAACTGAACATTTTCAAGTGACCTTTTATTGTGACCAGCCCAAGGCAAACTTGTGTAATTCTGATGCCGTTCACACCTAAATTTGAAAGAAATTAGTCTTGTGTGCATAAAAAAGGTCTTACATCTTTTATTTATACTGCTAAAAAATAGTACAATAACAAAAGTGTTACATTTGTATTATTGTTTGGGGAATTATAGATGCCATACAGAGACTATATTCCATACAACCTGGTCTCTTGTGTACTGTAGGGATGAGATTTCTGTGTGGGGAAAATGTCTCTTTAGTGTGTATTGCTTGTGTCCAACAGCTATCCAAATACTGTCACAATATAGAGGCACTGAATCGCTCAAGTGAAAGCACTTTGGGAATGATCGAAAGGCGGAGGTGTGGAGAAGTGGATGAGCCGTACAGGGCATCATGAGCATAACCTCCTGAGTGGGAAAAATGGAGGGAAATAATGTTAATTCAATGGCTGCTTTCAAACCCATAGCTCTGGCTTAAGAGGGAAGAAAGGCATCAATTATATGCCAGTAAAAGTTCATACAAGGTGGAACAGCACTTTATGCTGGCTCTATTTAATATCCCTCGGGGAGCCCTGACTGTTAGCGCTGTTTTTGTGGAGAGAAATTGATAAAAATCCAGCACCTTCAACAAAGGTGCTCGCCCAGGCTCTCAATGAATGCAGCCATACGTCTTTTCAGAGACGCGGCCGCAGCGCTCTGTAGCACAGCATTCATTTCCAGCAATTTACAGAACTGTCTCCATGACGATAAGCAGTTATCTATAGCAGGAAAAGGAGGTTTATGGGAAATTCGAGTGAGACAGGTTCTCAGAAAACAAACTGCTTGAACAGCATGAGGCCAAACAAGAGCTGCAACAAGCAGCTGAAAACAAAAATAAAAAACTTTTTTTCCTCTTCTGCTGCAGTTTTATCAAAATGTTTTATCGTTTAATAATAATAATAGGAAGACTGGTTCTCTGTCCTCAGAGTGGAATGTGTTTATTGTGGGCAGCTGCTCCCTGTGTCAAGAATAAATTGGCAGATACTGCTGAGAGAACAATCCAAACAGAGCCTGCCGAAGCTGCCCAGTTCAATGCCTGTTCACAGAACTTGGCTGGCATTCCCGTGCTGTCTTGTTATCGCAGTGCAGGTGGGTGGGTGCATGAGCCTGTGCTCGCGTGCGTGTGTACACGTGATCGTTCATGTATGTGTTTCCACAAAAAGCCGGGGGGTCACGGAACAGATTGCACAGTGTGACCCATATCGGGATCTCTGCTGCCAACCAAAGCCAGCAGCGGAACAGCAGAGCTCCCTTTTACATCCATCTTCCTTATAGCCGATCGAGCCGGAGAAGCCCGACGCCCCGCTCTATTCTTTCCACAGAGTAAACTCTCACCTCTTGTTCAGTGGAGCAAATACAAACCTCCAAGATGAGAACAACATTGCAGGTTATTTGCTGCTCCAACGGCCATTTTTTCTCTACAGTCAATACCTACCTGCCAGAGAAACTGCAGCCCTCCTATCAAGCCTCCTAACAGTGCAGGTAAAAGTGACGCTTAGGCTATACGTTCCTCCATCACAACAGCTTTTATCAAATTTTCTTATATTTTTTGTTTTGATTGGCTAATATTCACTAGTCTAGACTATTTCCCAAACACAGACACACGCTGCTTCAAGAGGATATTCCAATAAGGACTTCACAATGGAGCTAATTGTTTGTGTAAAGCTGTGCAAATAACCTGAGTCATTAGCTGGAAGACCCCAATCTGTGCGACAGGTCATCCTTAACGGTTATACATGCAACCTCTGGGATCAGCTGCCCCATTCTGACTGCGTTTCCTGACATTGTTGAAGTCACCGCTGATGCACTTCCTCACTCTGCTGGTGAAGCCACATACCGTTGATCACACATGAAGACAGGCAGTAGCTCAGTTTAGTGAATGAGTGTACACTTACGCACTACAGCAGGGCCGTAATCACCTATTTAACATAGATTGGAGGGGGGCACCTTTTCTAATCAACACTTTTTGCGACCCCACCCTCAAGAGTGGTCTGGGGTAAATTCCCACCTGGACAAAAATTTTAAAACTTAACAGCTGAACTGACCATTTCAGAGCATTTCGAAACAAACATCTTAGATCAAGGCTTCTCAAAGTTTTGACGACTGAGTGCCATTTTAGGGAGCCAACATATGATTGAGGGGAACACTCAAATCACATACTTCCATTAGTACACTTCAATGTAGTACACTATGTATACTAGGGCATTAACAGAAAAGTCGATTTGTTGACGTGTCGACGTCAGTGGCACAAGTCGACACACCTCGGGAGGAGTGTGTTTTTTTCCCTCTCTCTCTCTGTGTGCTTGTGTACGGAATGCAATCGCTGCCTCTGATTGGCTTACACTGATACTTTATCCTTGATAAGTGAACATACTCGGGCGTACTATAAGTGGAGCAGTTTCCTGTAAAAATGTCCGTGAAAAATCCCTGCGATGTGAAAAATACATGCCGAGCAATCACTGGTGCGCGGAGCGGAGTCCGTGCGGTCATAAAATCTGAGCTTTACGCACACAGGGCTTGCAGACGTCCGCTTTGAGTCTACGCAGAACTCCGCGGACTCCGTTCTGCGTACGTTCCGCCAGAGTATGTTCGGGCCTTCAGACACACATCACATGTGTGGAGATACTTCACTTTCCTCCGCCGTGTCAATGTGATGATGTCATCAAATGACTTGTCGACTCGACTTCGACTTTATTGACAGATAAGTCGACCTGAAAAAAATCAAAGTCGTTAATGCCCTAATGTATACTATATTCTTCTTATGTGGTGCACTGATTTCAGCAGGGTAGCGCTGTCTCAAATTCTGCACTGCCATTTTGCACTTACAGGAAGTAACAAAGATTTTTTAATTTAACTGCCTCCCGTTCTTCTTCATCCTCTTTTTTTGAGAATTGAAAATGTTGGGTGGAGTATTATTGCCAATATTTGACCGTTATCTCCACCCACACAAAAACCAAACTTACGTCACAACGTCAACGCTGATCAAAAAGTGCTGCCATAGCTAGGAGCAAGTTAGCTAGATAGCAAATGCTACTGTTAGTTAGCAAACTAATGTTAACACTCACATTCTTGTTTGACAACAGCATTGGTACTGGTGCAAAAAATATGGGTAAAACAGGCTCCTTGTCATCCCCAGCCGCCATGTCAGAAGTTGAGAAGTTCGTGACTACATCAGAAAAATGGCGACTGTTGAGGGTGAGAAGTGTCCGGCGTACTTTCATTCATTAATTTGTTTTCTGTAACCACGTATCCTGTTGGGGTGGCAGGGGGGCTGGAGCCTATCCCAGCTGACACTTTGTGAGAGGCAGGGTACACCCTGGACAGGTCACCAGACTATCACAGGGCTGACACATAGAGACAGACAACCATTCACACTCACATTCACAGCTACGGCCAATTTAGAGTCACCAGTTAACCTGCATGTCTTTGGACTGTGGGAGGAAGCTGGAGTACCTGGGGAAAACCCACGCTGACACGGGGAGAACATGCACAGAAGGGCTCCCCCACCCTGGGTTCACTGTAAGGTGACAATGCCAACCACTGGAACATTGTGCTGACACATCAATTGATTGATTGTACCTACCCACAGCAATCCAGTAATAATGGAGGGACACACACCCACCCCAGTATTCGAATTTGCTCTAAATACTCTCAATGTATGAATAAAAAATATATAAATAAAAAAAATGTTATGCTGTGTTAGGCAACAATGCACTGCTATCCAGATTGTCATTAGCAAATGCAATCATAATGATAAGAAAATAAACAAACTGAAAATTGCCATTATTATTACCACCAGTTGTAGTATTACAGTGTGCTGCCGTTCTGTGTGAGGCAAGTGGTGTTTGGGGGTCATTTTGAGCATATTTGAATATATATCATTATTATTATTATTGCCTAGCACTACAGTACAAATGCTTTTAGAGTGTAAAGCAGTTCAAAGTGCCATCAAGTCGCTACTGGGTTTCAGAGGGCGGCAGCTCTTTCCTTAGGGAAGGTCTTACAGTCGGGCTCTGGAGGGACTTTACAGGACACTCCGACTGTATGCGCCAAGCCTGTCCAAAATGAGCCACTCTGTTGTCATACTTCCTGCCAGCTGTAGCGCTGAGAGTCCTGCGAATCTCCAGGAAGCGAACTGTATAGGCAGAGAAAGCAAAGAAGGCACACTGAAGAAGTTAGGAATGACCAACGTGACCTCAGATCACAAAACTCAGACTTTCACTTTCTCTATCTCACACACTCACACTTACACACACACACACACACACACACACACACACACACACAAACAGCGGGGACCAGCATGGTTTAAAAACAGCAAGCTAAAGGGTGAATGAGGTTGTCGAAGTTATACAAGTTCTCTTTATTTGACTGTAATTAGAAGTAATGTGCCTCACACAGCAGAGACCACTTTTCAAGGTTTAGCTTTTATGTTATAGCTTTGCATGTGCCAACTCCCTTTGTTTCACTCAACGTTCTGTGCACGCACACAATGTCGACACACGGTTTTCTCTGTATCAATAACAATGTCACGTCCAAGGCACCCAGTCCTTAATTTGGGCATTTGTGCTACTCAACAAAACAAGACAAAAACTGCTTTGAGCAGTTCCTAAATTTAAACTCTGGAAAGGAAGCGGGTCTGTATCTGTTTCCTCTTCCAGTATTGTTTCTCCCCAGGGATTGGTCGGGTGGGATTGTCCACCCTGACAATTGGACGGCAGTGGGCATTGTTGCATTGTTTTGTCCCAGCTCCCCCATGTTTTGCTGACCTAATGTCACGGCCGCTCCATCAAAGGCCAGTGAAGGATGAGGGAAGTGGGCAAAGTGCCGGCTACGCGGCTGGAGTCAATTAAGAGGGCTGGTACCACTTATAGCTTGCAGAGTGTGTGCGTGCATGTGTGTGTATATGAGGTAGGGTGGGGCACGCACAAGGCACGCTTGTACATGTTTATTTGGTGGTCTCTTTTAAGCAATTGGTTGTCAAGCTGAATTACAGGTCGAATTATTTAGGACTGTTTGCATCACTGAGTAGAGAGTGGTCTTTTGGGGTTAACGTCTGGGTGTTGAATTTGAAGTTGGACAAATCAATATTTTTACATTAGTAATAAGTCAGATGACTATAAAGGTCATTGATAGCGACAAACCCACAGATAAATATCGTCCAACTCTACAATCTGCTTCAGCTCTGTGGAGCGTATTAGCGTTTTATGTTTCACAACTTCAATGTCTTGCTCCTCTCTCATTGCCCTCATCGACTCCAACTTTTTTCAGTCACAAAACTCTGCTAAACAGACTGTGCGCCACCTGCCCACAACCAAACAACAGACAAAGTTGGCAAATCTAGTGAATGTAGTGGAGCATTTAGCATGTAAATAAGCAAGTACGAGCTGGTGGAGACCAAAGAAGGAGCTAAAAAGAAAGTGAATAATGGCCACAAACACCAGTTAAAATGGATGCTAATGTTGCTCAGTGTCTGCTGGAAGTGTTTATAGCAAAGTGTTTGCTAACATGTTCATCACAACAACCTTTTCAAGCAACATTATGCAAGAATTAGTATTTTGGCAATTTGGTGCCCCTACAGTTTTGCACCACCGTCATAATAACAAATTCCTCCTGCTGGGTTGCAAACTGCTCATACTGTCTTGATGTCAGCTGTATTGACCTGTCTCATGGCTGATGGGAAGACAATAACAATCCAACAGCAGGGTGTACATCTCTGCCGATGTTATTTATGAAAGATTTTGACAGGCTGTATCGCTGTCACCCTATCTCCCTGAGTCTCACGGACAGCTGGGGCTCATTCAGCCCTGACCAAGGTAGCAAAATGTTTATTTAAATGGAAAAGGTGGTGCCTTGAGCCCCCTGTTACATTATGCAAGTGCACTACCTTTGAATAAACGTCGCTGCTGACTGGGTAACACCACTGACATACCAACCAAACGAGAGAAAACCTTTGTTAAGGTCCGTTGCTCACCGCTTTTCAACATTTCGAGGAAACATGTTGCTCAACTTATGTTTTCAAATTTAACGAGACTCTGTGCATGTGTACTTGTTGACAACTGAAGGATCTGAAACCAATAAATATAATATCAGAAGCCAAAGAACCATGCTGACTGACAGTGTAAAGTAATATTACAAAATGATTCACACTGCATATTTGTATTTGTGGCATTAGAGATGAACCCTAACATAACAACAAGAATAACAACTAGAGACCACTCCAGCCCGTTTCCTTCTTCCTATCCCCCTAGTTCTGTCTCAACTACACACCTGTAAAGTTTTGTGACTGAATCTTGCACAGTTGTGAGGCTAATGTTTGACTAAATCTGTCTACGGACAGACAGAAGGACATAAACACTTATGTTCCCAATACAATACAGTCTCCAGGACCACATTTCACAGAGATAACACACACACAGGCTTACGAGGCCCTTCTAGTTTGCTAAGCGTTTCATTGTGACTTCAGGCGTTTCTCAATCTGCGTTCTTGCCTGTACTTGTGTTCTTTCGGACTTGTGAAACATCATCAATCGCAACCCAAGTACTGTTCCAATTCAAAGTCCGCATCCTGCCAAGCACAGTCCAAATGCCCGGATGTGAGCTTGATCTGCCTGTTCCATCTGGGATGCATCGTGAAGTGACTTGTGTGGACTTTTGACAGCCAGGTATCCCAGAATGCATTTCTCACAGACCAGCGGCAAAGGCAGCCTTTTCTTGGGAGTTTGTACTCCCGAGTCGAACTTGCCAAGTCCGAACTTCCAAGTGTGCAAGTCCGAACTTGGTGTACTTGGTATTGAGAAATGCCTTCCTCTTTGGTCTCTTTACCTGTGCCATGATGTCCGTACTAAAAATACTGAGGTCGCTTTTTCTTCTTCTTTTTAAATCTGTATTTCAAATGGTTACCAAACATAGTAGGTATAAAAGACCCCACCAGAATCCCTGCACACAAAAATGAAGCATTGAGAAAATAAAATAGAAAGCTGCAAACAACTGAGCTAGCTACTGCTGTTTAGTGTTATCCCATCTTCAGGGAGGTCCTACCAGCTCACCAAAGTTACATGGTACAAGAACAGGTGATTGGGGTGTGGAACAGGAATCAAAGAGTTGCCATTTCCCTTGATTCAAGTCAGTGTGTGCGCAAAATCATTTTGAAAGTGTTATTGTAGGTAAAGAAGTTGACTAATGTTGCTTATTGAACATTTTTCATTCTTAAAATGTCCTGAAAATATACCTTCAAATGTTTTAACTTTGATTTCTGCTACAAGTGTGTGTATGAGTTTGACGCACAGCAGTACCTGTATTCCTGGTAGTGTGTGTGTAAGTGTGTGTGTTTGTGTGGTTATTTAATAGGGGATGTGGTGCCCTCCCAGCAGGCAGACAGCTCTATTGTTCCTGCAGCAAAGGGAACACCGTCTCCGGCCTGTCCACTCAGGATGTTGGATTGGACCTCCTTAAAAAACAAAAAAGGAACAGCCAGCATCACCCGCACCCATTATCCCCATCATCCAACAAGAACAATGGAGCACCTCCAACATCCCCCCTCCTTTCCCAGGAGCCTCTGTGCTCGGTTCCCACAGTACTGTCCAGTTCTGGACCATTGTTAGACGGCAGACCTGTCCTCTGATTGTTCCCTGGAGGACACACATACCTTTCACACACCTAAACACACCACACTGCTTGTTAAGACTCTCTGTCTCAGAATAATTTTGCTGCACCTCCACCTCCACCGCCACCTCTCCATCCTCACTATGGAAACTTCCAACAGCTTGCAGTAATTGCCTCTCTGAGCATGCACAAGCGAGGTCACCGGAGTGAAGCGGGTCATTCCATTGATAGCAAACTTAAGAGGGGAGTACAAGCTGATGACTGCCGATAGCACAGCATTCACCACTCCGGTGCCAATGTAAATCTGGGCCTCATAATCTTTCCCCATTTCACTAGCTGGCAGGGTAACGTAGCGGAACTTATCCTGGCACACTGAAAAGGTTATCATCCATTAAGAGAGCTCCTGGGGCACGGGAGAGATGGACCTTTCTGCTACATTATTTAACACAGGAAGGGCCGCGGGACTGGAGTAAAAGTGTCAACAAAACAATCATTACAATTCTCTCTAAGTGCACGTGAGTTATTGCGTGTCGGATTTAAAAAGCTTCATAAAGTTTTCTCATTTTGTAGCGTTTTACGACAACGCTAACTTCTCCGTCTTCAATCGATGGTGGATTCTTATTAAAGTCTTTGTACCCTGACCACATCACTGCTCTTGTTTTAATAATGAGGACGGTAAAGATTTCCTTGATTGGGTATGTGGAAACTTTTCCCTCTTTCTGCCTACACAGGGAGATCAAAGGTCACACAGGCAACGTCTTCCTACATATTCTGTCAGCACTCGGCTACATTAGTCCAAATAAGCACAGCATATTTTTAATCACCACACGGGTCAAATCACACAGCTACGAAGGTGAATCATTGTTTTTGCTAGACTACTATATAAATCTGGTAGTGATGGAGTGTGAGATAAAAGAGCAGAACTTGAAGTGAATTTCAGCCTCATGTGCTGCTGATTCTTGCATCAAAAGGAATGTTTTCACAGAGCTATGTTGTTGCACATGTTGCTCTATAGTGTAAAAATAACAGCAATGACAGACAGCAACAAGAGCAACAGTGATCTGCATACAAACATGTTGATAAAGGCGAGACATAAACGCATCAGTCACTGACATAATGCTTGCTTTCACATCGTCATACTTATCCAAAGACAGCTTCGTCCAAGTTGATCCCAAACACAGATTAATCTGTGACTGCTCTTCAAACGTGGTTAAACTAATCCAGGCTATCACAGTTATCAGGCTATAATTATATTAATCCTTATCCAGCTAACTGTGGTGTTTACATGCATTTAAAGGACTGGCGGGTTAATCTGAGGTAGAACAGTGCACGCTCTTATTTTGAAATAAAGAGCATGAGTGAGTTGGAACCCCAATAAGCAATCAAATGATTGACTCAGCCTTAAACTTAGATAAGATTAGTGTGCTGCTGGGGAGCCTCCCAGCATACACTGGGGCGACAGATTCATAGAAGAAAGTGTCACTTTGTGATTGTTTTTGCATTGTTATTGGTATCATCTTTATTTTATGATTAGGTACAAGTGAATGCAGGTGCAAGCCTGTTCTACGGACAAATTCAAATTCACCTTTAGGTTATAAACTTGTTCCAATTTAAAATAGATTTCCACTTAAATCCACTTGTGCTTATGATCCAAGTTCAGTTCATAAATGAAGGTGTCTACACGTGTCAGACTCTTAAATTAAATGCATTTTGAGACATTTTCAAGAGTTTTTAACCAAATTCCAAAAAGATTTTTGAACAAATCGTTGTTTTCTTATTCAAACATTGCAGGTAAGATGTATACATATATACAGTTCTGTGCAGAAGTAGATTTTATGTGGGAATATGGTGGATAGAGTGACTTAGGTGAAACTACATTTTGCCAGGTAAGGGCAAGTATAAAGTAAAAAGACAGTATTAAGTTCAGTGCAGTGGCGGCTGCTCGTCTTTCAAACAGGGGAAGCTCACTTTAAGTTTACATCATGAAATTTGTCATATTGTAGCGAGGCAGTAACTCATAAAAGGAACATTTAATTGAAGCCGTTTTTCAACCACACTCATGCCAAAGAACCACAGCAAAACACACCTCAAAGACTTTCAGATGGGTTAAAGAAGAAGACTCCACTCGCAAATATCCGCATGGGACTGAGGTCGGAATGCGATGGCAGTGTGTATTTCCAAAGCGCTGTCAATCTCAAACGGGTTCAGCCTTTTAGACAATTCCTCCAATCATCATTGGACACTGAGCGTCCTGTCCCGCCTACTGCTCCATTAGGTCCCAGGGAAGCTGAGCCTCCCTGGAAGTGACGATTTTGTTGCATTTATCCAATGACCGTCTCGCTTTGCTGCATGAAAAAAACCTGCTCAGCGCTGTCTCATAGGAATGCTTGGAGGCTCCGCGTCCACCGTGCTGACACGAGAATGTATGACAGGGAGGTCGCGTTTGAAAACTGGTGAGAAACAGCTGACGTTTGAACATCATAGTCATCATGTTAAATGCATCCTAGCGCACATTTAATGCAATGTAAATTCTTATTTTAATGTAAATTCAATAGTGCATATTTGACTATTTCTTCTATGAAATTTTAGAGAAGTTCGGCCTCCCTTGTTGTCTCAGAGCAGTCGCCCCTGGTTCAGTGGTAGGTTAAAAGATTAATAACATAAGAAATGTGGACTTTGAAACAGGACAGCTGAACTTACTTTGACAAAAAGATGGATAAATTTGATAAAATGTTTGTGAAAATTAAGACCTATGACTATTTAAATGGTTAAAATGTATGAAACTGAATTTAAGACATTTTAAGACTTCTTAAGAGCCTGCAGACAACCTGATTAATCTTCGAACATTTAACAGGTGTCTCTTTTTTAGGGTTGTTTTCTAAAGAATATCCATTTAATTTAGTGTATTTTATCATAAGTAGATGTCTAACTATTAATAGTGAGAATTGCATTGTGATAATTGCCCTAACCTACAACTTCTAATCTAAAACCATTGTACCTACTGTATAAGAATCTTTTGTATCTGAAATAGACTGCATGTGTGGGCGATTGGTGAACTTTAAAAACACTTGTCACTGTATCTGTGAATAAGCACATGTGGAAGTTTGGATGAGGACTTGTTGCTCACAAACCTGCTGTAGCTGTAGGCTTTTTTTAGTCATTTCATATTATACCAGAGGCAAAACACAGAAACATCCACAAGTCAGACTCCAAAAGGTTAATGAGTTGGCGGTTTCCCCGTTTATCATTGCTTTGTCTACCGCGTTCCCTCAAAAACCATTTCCTCCTTAAAGCAGAATGAGCAGAGTCATTACTTCCTTCCTTTGACTTTGATGTTTCGTTCTGTTCTTGGCTGCAGCACTGTTTCATAATCAAGTGGGATCAGATATTTTTTCGGACCTGAATGTGAAACAATGCGGCTGAAACACGTGACAAAAACCGAAACTTTTATTACTTTGTTAGAAGAAATAATCAGTAGGAGAGAGACGGTGAGGTCGAGAATTCTCTGAGACGATTGCCAGCGATAACTGAAATATCACACAGCAGCACACACTTTCAGAAAACAAATTTCCTTTATTCATCATATTTTTCATAATAATTAAAACTTGGTGTGCAAACCATCCAGACTTTCTAAAATGAAAGTATTGTGTAGATTTTCCAGACTAACTAGCTTAAACTTCCTGAGAAACCTCCCACACTGTTGGCATCTTTTGTCACATACCATCAAAGGTTACATGAGATAAAAAGAACTAGAACAAAGACCTGTCTCTCTCCTCTTCCTCCGCTTTTATGTTCACAATCAGAGGTCCTTTCTCAACATACAGAAATGATTAAAAGGAGAAATGCTTTTCTACAGACTTGGAACATGAAGATGATTTGCATCTTTGTCGTCTCTTGCATCATTTGCATGTGATTTAACAGCGAAGACAACATTTGTGTCATAATACCACAACTAGATATAAATATAACAGAAAATGACCAATGCCCATCAAACCATGTCATCAGTTCAAAGCTTGGGTCCATATTTAAGGGTGTTTTAATTATAGTGTCTTGTTTTAATTGTTGATCAGTGCATGAACAGGCTTTATGTGTGACACCAAGGGGAAGGTCAAAGAATCACATCCAGCACATAAAAACTAAATTTGACCCCATAAAAGTCCAAATTGTGTTTTTACACAGGTAAGCTGATGCAGGAGTGAGGATGTATGGCTCATGTGAGTAGGAGGAAAGGA
Organism: Epinephelus moara; assembly: GCF_006386435.1. Lineage (NCBI taxonomy): Eukaryota > Metazoa > Chordata > Actinopteri > Perciformes > Serranidae > Epinephelus > Epinephelus moara. The sequence continues at coordinate 10,654,759 of NC_065527.1, forward strand.
TGTTTTTGCCTTCTGGTTCACCCTTGTTGCCCCGTTGCATTATCCTCCTGCTGAGAAAGGGTAATCTCAAGTGTCTCACGCCAGCGCAGGTTAGCTCTTCTCAGACCGGTTCCTATTCAGAGCTGCTCTAGGTGTGAACTCCAGTTTCTCTTTGAGGCTAAGCACCTGGGTGCTGTCCATACCCTCTTGTTCCTGCAGCTTCCTCTCCTCCCTCAGTTCCAGGATGCTCACCTCCTCCCGAGGTTTCGGGGTCCCCCTGATAAACCACTCCAGGTGGTAGCCCACTGCTCCCACCACAAAGGCCACGGGGAAGGTGACATAAGGGGCATAGGTCCGTACCGCTGTCCAAACTACAGGCCACATGACTGCAGTCCGCTTTGGCTCCCGGGTGCTCAATAGGGGAAAAACATAATTGTGTTTTAACTTACATTAACAGTTGATCACAGTGTAATTCAATATTAAGAGGGAAAATGTAGCTACCAGAAAACTTCAACTAATAGCCTGGGCTATTATTTGCTTAAATCACTGAAATATCTGGGACAGGTGTCTACATGGGACAGGCCTTTAATTCATTTCACGCAAAACTGTTGCTCGGCAAAGACCGGGAAATACAACCAAATTTAAACCAGTATGAATATTATTTGAATAAAAATTAGACTTCAGATAATATATCATACATACAGGCATACTGACACTAGGGCTGCAACTAACGATTATTTTCATCGTTGACTAATCTGTTGATTATTTCTTCAATTAGTCGACTAATCATTTTATCGAAAAATGTGTTAAAATGTTGAAAAATGTCGGTCTGTCTCTCCCAAACCCAAAAACTATGTCATCTAATGTCTTGTTTCGTACTCATGCCAAAGGGTTTTAGTTCACCATCATGGGAGAGTGTGTAAAGCTGCCAATATCTGAATGTAAGAAGCTGCATCTAAGAGTATTTTGGGGTACTTTTATAGTACTTTTCTATGAAAAAATGACTCAAACCGAATAGTCGACTACTAAAATAGTTACCAATTATTTTAATAGTCATTTAGTCAACTAATCGTTGCAGCCCTAACTGACACAACCCCACTTTATCCAGTGAAAACAATACTCACAACTTGGACTAATTTTTATGAAAAACTCTTTTAGTTTTTTGATCTGAGGACCATAACGGACTGAAGGAGTATGATTAACTTACAACGTCATCAAGCAATGGACACCTAATTTGAAGTAGCAAACAACCCAGTTTTATACATCTGAAGAATTTCTATTAAAAAAAATGAGCTGCTTTACAACCAGACTAGGCCTCTAATTGAGACAGGCGTATATTTGTCAAAATGTGCAGCCACACCAGGCTAGTAAAAGGTTTTACTGGAACTGGGCTTTTAATTTAAGTTTTACGGTAAATGTACCTAACAGAGCATTACGTACAAGTGCCAACATGTAACTGACTTTAATAACACACTGTTACCAACAAGACAGTATATTAAAAAATGACATTTTGTTTTCCATCAGGTTTTAACCACAAGGGGGGAAATCTGCAGAGAAAGTGTGTCACACTTTAATATCATATCAAAACTATTGAGGGCATAATAATCTTTATTAGACATGAAAATAATCCAGCTGGATTTGTAGTGTTGACACCTGGGATGACTGAAATTGACAGTGTCCACACATGCATACAGTATAAATCTAGTGTAGTGTATTTATAACACAAGCAAGACGCCAGTCAGACACCAGACATCAAGGCCTGTCTGTCCTTCTCATGCCCTCCTCACCTTTGCTTCGCCCCAACCAACAACATGTAGTTTACAAAGCGAATGGCGGAATAAACGAGAAGGCCCTGAGCAAAACAGCCCAAAACGTAAGTCCAAAGACAAACAACAAAGACGTTAACAGCTTAAACATATGCCAACATAACGTTAGCATTGCTATGTCAACGTTAATGCTAACTTGGGCTCTCTCAAGGGAACTTCAGACATGGTTTACAACTTACAAGTTAAAAAACTATGACAAAATGCGTTTATTGTTGTGTTGTTGTCTTGCCGAATTGGAAAGAGGTTCTCCTCAATTCTGAAAGAGCATTTATTTATGTCCGACACCGTGTGGTTTACTTTGTACGTAACAAACAAAAATTAAATGGTCAAATTTGCTATGGAGTTTAGCATGGCGCCGGCTAACCATTATCATAACCAGCCGATAGCGAGGAGCGTGGCGGGAACAAACTTGTGAGGCATGTTAAAATATGAGAAAATGTTTCGTATTTATTTCCCCTAGAATTATCGTTTAGTTTGGAATTATGTAACAGGCGTTATTGCGTAAAAGTCTCGACACGAAACTGCTTGTAACCGGCTACAGTCACATAAGTTAATAAGTAACGTCACAGTCCGAGCGGTGACATTCAAAAGCTGCATCCGCCATATTTGTTACAAGAGTCCGTGTGGTGTTTATATTGCTCTAATATTTTGAAAATGACATTAGTTTCATTCATTAGCCTTCACTCACCTTTACCGTTAGCACTTTGGTGCAGCAGTGGAGATATACGCAATATCTCTGCGACAGTCTGTCACTTCCTGGTTGAACTTGATTGGCTGATGAGCCTCGCTCTGCTATAACTAAGAGGGTTGTAACTGTGTTTTCCTCGATGTTTTAGTACCGCCTAGTGGTCAAAATAGGGCACTACATTGAGATGAGGAATGCCAAAACATGCATTTCATTTTTTGTTTGTTTCTTTTAGGTACCAATTGCATAACACCTGACATTACTTACTATATAGACTAACTATAAATACATGTATACTCAATTTAAGATCATTAAAATGTGGACTCACTGCAGTAAAAAAGACTCAGTGATGCACTACTTTGGTTATATAGTATGCTAATATAACATTGCAACATTTATAATGTAATTTTCTTGTTTGTGTATCATTTGAGACCTGACACAAAGGTTTCCCACCTCTTATTAAGCTGTAAAACAGTTTAATACTTCATAATCAAATAACCTAAAAGCATCTGCTTTATGAATAAACAGTCAGAGGAACTGTGCTCGTGCATACATGCATGTTTGTCCCTTCCCTGACTGGAAGCCTCACAAATACCATCTCTCTCTGTGATCAAACCACGACGGCATTCTTGCAAAAAAAAAAAAATCCTCCTCTTGGGGAATACTCATGAAAGGCTGACAGATCTGTCACCAGCGTTGTCGTACGCTGACGAGGCGTGAGCTACCGTTCTTGGATGACAAACCTCTCAAATGCAAAGATGGTTTTTCTTTTAGTTCTGAGAGCGCAGCTTGGCATGTGAGGACAGATACACATTCAGAGGCTTGGTGCGCTGTATAAAGACACAAACAGTTTCAGAAGTTTTGCTGTTGTTTACTTTAACTGCGTATGAGGGATGTGGAGAAATTGTGTACATTTCAGCCACCCGGTGGGAAGCCATAAATTGCAGCGTTGACTGTAGGGGGAAGAAAATATGCTACTGTAGTTTCTGGGTAGTGAATCGGTAAGTGTTCTTTGCGAGGCTCCGTATGATTGATGACACTGATATTTCAGCTCCCAGGCTCAAAACTATAGCATGCAGAGTGCAGGGCTGATCTATAGCGACTGGAATGCAGCCTGTCATGGAGCGATGACCAGTTCTGACTCATTGGTCATTTGTGCAGAGGCAGAGAGTTTAAAACACAGAGCTATATTTGTATTAATATGCTACGACTTCAAATGAGTGTTCAAATTATTGTGATTAGCAGGATTCTGTGTGGGTGATTACGCTTCACGCTTCCAAATGATTCTTTTAAGCAGTTCCTCCCTCTATGCTGTCCATCTTGTAGTTGCCAGAACTGGCATTTGATCAGTGCTGTCAGATAAAGTGAAATGTGCTCATCCCCCCTGCGGGAAAACAACATTACTAGTGCCAGTTCTGCTTTACCAGCAACCTCAGCAGCGCCAGGATTATTTCATCAGCTCCTGTTCATTAGTAAATGAGATTTAGAGCTGCACTAGCCAAGAGTTTTATGTAAAAATACAACCATCTTATCAATCTCAATCACAAACCGGGGCTGACAGAGTGAAGCGTTACATCCTCACTAACCGGAGCCCCGCAGACCTGCTCTATTTGCCCGAGTTAATTACAGATGTCAGGCATGGTCAGTGGTGGGAAATTTCCTCATTACACAGGAAATGACAATCAGAACTTTGGTTAAATTACTGTTGAATCACATTAGCCAGAAAAGGTTCTCTCTGAGGGCTGAAACCTACAAGCGTGGTGCACTTTTGGTCCCCAAACTCAATGTTTAGACAGCGGTCGAGACACTAAAGCACATGCATGTTCAGGTGATGTGTCACACGGGAGGGAGAGTGGAGGACCTGGGACGGCTAAATTTAGCCTCAGATTGAGGCGGAGGGTGAGGGGGTAAGGAGCAGACGGATGAGAGATATGACCAAAAAAGATGCACCAGAGAATTTGATGGATTGCCTCTGGTTTGGAAAGAGACGAGGAGGAGCAGGAGGACTCTTGACACGGACTGCGATCAAGCAGAGTCACAGATGGTGAGGGACAGAAGGGCCAGATGTGGAAGGGGAAGACGGGCTCTTTTGCTCTTTTGTGCAGCCAATCTGGCCTGCGAGGGAGGGATTAGTCACTGATTTGGGGCATTTTGGGTTCAAGGGGTCATGAGTAGGGTTTGGATTTCAACTTGCCATGACTGATGTTAAACAGAAAATACAGTAAACTACAGAAACAACTGCACTTTAGTTGAGATAAAACATCAATTATGACTAGATTTTCCTCCATTTAAGTACAAGAATATGAATTAGTCAAAATGTGACAAAAAAAAAAAGCATTTATTTGTTTTTGGCAGTTAGTACCATTTTGGCATATTCACTGATTTCAGAACACAAGTGTATCATCTCTCAAAGTACTGGCCCCACCATCACTGCAAATCCCATTTCACTACAGGGAACACATTGTCGTGCTGTTGGGTCTCTTTGTCCACAGATATTTTATTTATGGTTAAAACTGGCTAACGGAGGTACACCTTTGCAAAAACTAAAATAAATTTCTTTCATTCTCAACACTTACTGGCAGAGCTTTACCAGCAACACCCCACTAAATGTGAGAGTGTAGTATTTCTGATATTATAAAATGTGGCCCTGTTTAGCTTGATTACACACATACAATATAAAGCAATGTTCGAAACAATGTGCAACCACTGCATGGGAATACACTCTGGAAATGCTGAATATTTCCTGATATACATACATTTAAAAGGCGATTGCATAGGAATAATTTAAAGGGTACCTGGTATTTTTCAACCTTCAACCTATTTTCCCATGTTTTTGTGTCGAAGCAACTAATGGGAACAGTTTTTGAAGTCCAGTATTGAGTGAGAAGGCTGCAGCTGGCAGCTGCAAAACAGGCTGCAATATAACCAAATGGGGCATTTGTACACCGTGATTTCACATCCACTGAAGTGTTTAGTTTTGCCACTGAGGGGCTCAGATTATTATTCAAAGTGTCTGACAACATTATAGAAAGGATCCTACTGAGACTGAGCTTTTTGTCGAAGAGTGAGATCCTTTTTGTTTCATGAGGAAACAGTCGCCAAACACACCAGACTCCATTTCAATGAACAGTAATTTTACCATTGTAAAACACACTTCTTTAAAAGTCAACCAAGACCAAATACAACTCACAAAAACTGTCTTGGTTCATCTTTCTGCAGTTCCAACAGTCACCAACTCTGGTTTGGTAAATAAACCCTAAATTCACCCAGTTAGATGTGAAAACATGCTTCTTCTATACACCCCAAAATGACTGTTGATTTAAATGGAGTCTGGTGAGGTTGTTGGCAATTATTTCAGGGCTGTGTCTAGCTAAACTAAAAGGATCTTACTCATGAAAAGCAGGTCTATCTCCTTTCCATAATGTTGGTAGACACTTAACAATCTGAGCCTGTCAGTGGCAAAAACAAGTTTTAGAGGACATCAATTGACAGTGCACAAATGCCCCGAGTGGTCAAACTGCAGCCTGTTTTACCACTGGAGACTGGACCAAGTTAAAAAAATGTTGTTTTCATCGGTCACTTAAGGTGTTTTCACATATAGTCCTTTTTAAATGAACCGAACTCAGTCCTCTTCAAGTGCACCAAAAAGTGGACCAACAGAAAAAAGACTCACAGTTGAATTCAAAGAGGACTCAGTTCTCTATCTGGTCAACTTCAGCTCTGATGGACCCTCAGTCCTCTTTGAAATATTATGAAATATATTGATGTAGCTTATTTTTTTCACTTTGACCTGGCACTGCAGTCTGATTATGAAGCCCCTCGCTTTCAGATGAACCACCAGATGACCACCTTCTGAGTATGGTTATGGGTCTGAGTTCTCTTGGAGTGTTCACATATGTGCAAAAGTCGTCAGAGGTCGTTTAGGGCTGAAAAGGACCAAGTGTGAAAACACCCTTAGACACAAAAACTTGAGAAAATAGGATAAAGTTTGAAAAATACTCAAGTAACCCTTTAATGCTGCATGTGAGCAAATTCACAGGATAATGACTGTCATGCAGTCTAATGCAGGTACTGTACTGTAGAAGCAGAGAAATGTCATCTGGTGATTGTAGCCTCCCCTGGTCAAGTCTTTACACTGATCCAGACCTGACAGATATGTGGTTAGTGGGGTTGTCGGGTAGGTTGTCAGCAAATCTCACATGTAAACAGAAGCTCTCCTGTTATCTCAGTTAAACTATTCAGAATTTCAATCAAATACTGGTACTAGTAAACAATAATCTTTGTGTCATCAAGGCATGTATGGTAAGATTATGACTGTGACCTGCTGACCCCTGGTGAAGGCTAAGCCATCAAGTAAAGGCTTCAGCTGCATTTATAACAGCTGCTGAACTTTATCCAAGTGCATGGTGTAAGGCTTTATCTATTTACAGCAACAAGCCATGGCATAATGTGTTCTGGCTGATATACTGTATGTATATCAACAGGTAGGGGCACTTATGGTAGAGCATTGAGTAATATATGACCTGAACATGGAATGATACTGTGAATCCACAGTGCTGAGGGAATAGCCAGTGGAATGAGGCTCACATGAGCCTGGTGATGGCCCCCGAGAGGAAATCCTCATAGTTAAGGCGGATGTTGCCCGTCATGGTCGTGTCTTTCTCCCTGAAGACCTGCGTCATGCTCTGGAGCTGGGTGCACACGTGGATGAAGCGGTCCATCTGAATGCCCGGTCGTGCGCCTCGCACGGCGAAGCGTCGCACCAGCGTCTCAGAAAACTGGGGACTCAGGTTGTAGCCCATCTGAGTGAGGGCTGGGGACAGGAGAGGAAAGAGAAACAAGGTCGGAGTTAGTTTTGTTTTTCCTCTGCTGAAAGTCTTGGGTTTCATTTTGGTTTTAAAGGTCCAGTGTGTAGGACTGTGGGGGATATAATTGTTAATTGTTCAACTTTAACACACACACACACAGACACACACACACAACTGGGGATACCTTGGTGTAGCTCTGCACCATTGATAGTGCCTGAGCGGTCCCTGTCGTACTGCTGAAAGAGTGCTCTCCACCGCTGCATGAAGTCCCACAGTGCTGAGAAGCCAAACAGGTCCATTCGGCCCGACCGTGTCTTGTCAAACATGTCTAACAGGAAACACAAAGCACAGCATGTTCACACAGTTTTCGTCGCTTAAAGATCCGCATTCTTTTAAAACAGGGCAAAAACGTGAAGCACATTTTCAGCATGTTTCTGGCGATCCCGTCGTCAATCATCATGGATCCTCTTGTGTTGCTTAAAAGTAGCCCATAAGAGTCACACATCTGTCATTATGATAATGGAACACGAGTCCCTGCTTTGCAAACACAACTGGAATGTAGAGACTAACAGGTACCGAGACGAACATGACTCAGTCGTTTTTTAGCCTGACTCCAGGCTGCCTAAATGTCTCCCTTTAGAAACACAAGATATTCAGAAGGTTGAGAGATTTAAAGGGCAACACACATATAAAAGGAGCCAGCGTTCTCTGCCCTGCCCTTATCTGTTTGCTTTTCCTAAATAACCTCTTCCTCCTCTTTGATGTAGCAATTAAGATCACTAACAGTATCTTACATAGTTAAACACTGAGTCATTTTGCCTGAAGAAACACTTTCAAATACCAATTTATTAACACTGTTGAGCACCTCGCTGCAACTGCATGACTTACTGATCATCATGAGGCAGGTCTCGTCATTAAAAGTGGACCAGTTGGAGTTGAAAAGAGCCTGCTTCAGCTCCTTTAGGTTGATAAAGCCACTGCGGTCCGTGTCGACAGTGTGGAACCACTGGTATGCCTCTGGGTTAACACCAGGAGGGATGTTACCTGCAGAGAGGGGAAATAAGAGCAGTAATAAGATGGTGAAGACTGACTCTGAAGGTGCCCGTGATTGTTTTCTTAGCATGCTCTTGTTTCCATCACTACTTCTTCAATCTGTCTGAGCCAACGAGTTTGATTTATTCCCTTTATTATTTCCCATCATTAGGTTTTTTTTTCCAGTTTTTATTTCACTGAAGCTCTCATGCTTTGAGGGGTAATGGATATGAAAAGAGAAATAGAAGAAGAGCCAAGAAAAAGAAGAGGGTTCTTACAAATGAAGCGGCTGCCTTGTTCCGATGCAAAACAATTACTTATTTATTGAGAGATGAAGAAACACGCTCCTGCTGTCTGACAGTTGAAACTGCGCTGACTCTGTCAAGCAGAAACTTGATCATAAAAAAGAATACATCTGTGCTTGACTCAGGCTTTTAGCTTTGGTGTTTAGAAGGCACTGGATTGGGAAAAAAGCACAATATATAATGACCATAACATAAACTGTGTGTAGCACTGATATGGCAAATATAATTACTATAACTAAGACGGTTTTATATGCAGTTACGGTATTTGCTTACAGAAATTAAAACAACACAGCAACAAAAAACTGCAGCTGCAGGGTCAAGGGTTGAGGACAAGTCATTTCAATGAGAGGGAGAAAGTGTCAGGGCAAGAGGCCATTACCTGAATACATAGTGGAAGAGAAAGGGGGTGTTAGAAAATACAGTGTGAGACGAGGGGAGGAGCAGAGGGAGGGCTGATTGTCAGGAAAATGAATGGGGAGAAAGGGACAGGTGACACTTGAGGCCAGACCCTGATGGAGTCTGTCCCTGTGGGGAGTGATAGCAACATGGGATTTCAGGTTCTGACTTACGCTGAGCTGCTACTGGAAACAGTGTAATCACACACACATATACACACACACACACACACAGCACACTCTTTACCCATCTGTCTCGTACTCTGTTTAGCCCTCACTCAGTATTACCGGAGTCATCACTCCAGCCGTGTAATCCTGCTGAGGGGCACAAACTGAACCCTGTCTCTACATGACTGTCTGGGAACGTAAGTCATTTTCTATCCGTCATCCCACCAGAGAGTGAGGAGGAGAGAAAATGAGAGGGAAGCAATGAAGAAAGGGAATGAGAACCCATCTGCAGTCTCTCCGTGTTCAGAATATGCCTCCCACAGGCAGAGGTACCGCAGAAGCAAGCTCCAGTCTCGGCCTATATTTACCTGCAGAGGCATGGTGCCCGTAAGGTCCTCCATGGGGTTGTCCCCCGTAACCCCCATAATGCCCGGCAGGGGCACCCCCTGGTCCATGCCCATATGGCACTCCTTGACCTGGGACTCCATAAGCACCATGAGGAGCTCCTGTTTGATGTGCGGCACCATATGGCCCATATGGACCACTGCCTCCCCCGTATGGAGCACCTGGTCGGGGGTTGCCTCCTCCTGGATAGCCCTACAGTGACACACAAGACAATGTCACTGAAACTGTATGATCAGTGCTAGATATTAAACGGGCTGTGTGTGGCTAGATGGATCCTTGTACAACCTCTTTTGTGAGATGAAAAACACATGAGCTAAATACTCCTTGCCTAGTGATGCAAGGTAACTAAATACATTTACTCAAGCACTGTAATTAGAGGAATACCTCACCTACAAAATGACCATTTGTAAATCAATTAGTCATGCTGTATTACCTTCAATTTGTAAGGATAATGTTTTTTTCTCGCATGCCCCCCAATGGTGAAAATATTAATTTAATGATTGATTGGGGACCCTATTTAACATCAGCAAAACTAAATCAAAACATTTGCATACACACTCTGTATCATCCAAGTCTCATTTATCCAGCCTTATGCTCAATACTTCAAAACACATGAATTGTCAGCAAAACCTTATACTTTAAAACTGAACTGAAAGTGAATCTTATCTATACTCTCTTCAAAGCCAGACCCCAATACTCAGGTTTCGTGAAAATTCATGTGTTTAGGAAGTACTGAGCATACGACTGGATAAATGAGACTTGGATTATACTGCACAGGTTGTGTGAGAGTTTGAAAACACGTGTTGATTTAGTTTTGCGTTGTTGAACGTGGTCCCAATCTATAATAAATCAATATGTTTCCTTTTTCCATGGAGGCATGTGAGAAAAACAGTGTTTTCTTCAAGAATTCAAGGTAACACGAGCTAAATAATAGATTTACAAATGGTCTTTCTGTGGGTGAATTATTCCTTTAAATACACTTTTGAGATACTTGAACTTAACCTGCTTATATTTGTTTTCTTATACTTTGCACCTCACTACAACTCAGAGGAAAATATTCTTTGTAGCTCACTACATATATAATTAACATGCAGGTTAAGATAACACTTACAAACATATAATTAGGGTTGCAGCGCAGCCATATGCCCGTTTTAAGGTATACTGTGATGCAAAAGTTGACAGTTATCATTATCATACCGTGTACATTTGCTCATCTACGATACTGAAAAAAAGTGCAACTGGATGAAGAGTCTCCCCTTTATTTTAGTTATTTTTTAAACCGTAGAAATTTTACACATACCTCTGTTAACAAAATGGTTTCAAGTTTCAATTATAGTAATAAAACGTTTGTTCAACCAAAAATAACCGTTCCTTTTTAATTCCTTTAAGGGTCATTTTGACTTATAATAATAAAAATTCTGTGATACTGTGATACTGTGCGCCACTGTCTCTCAGGTTAACTTATATCGCAGCGGTGCCTGGATGGTGTGACAGGCAGCAGCACAACCACACACGGTTGTGCTGCTGCCGTGGTCCTGCCAGATGCCTCCTGCTGCTGCTGTTATCATTAGTCATAGTTTTACTGTCATTATACACATATGATTATTGGGCTTTATAAATAAAACTGGTTGATTGATTGACAATATTTTCAGAGACAGTTACTGTACCGTAAAAATCTCATACCACAGCAACCCTACAGGTAATTAGTTTAAAATATTATACAGGATCATGTAGCCTGGATTCAAGGCAGCCAAAATTAGCTCAATTAAACTTATCAAAGCTTCTTGCATAATTAATACATAATAATCCAACTATAAGTTTACTATAAGATTCTGGAGGAGGCCATTTTCAAGACTATTACTTTCACGTTTTGCTGACTTACTTCTGTACTTTCCTGTAAACATTTTAAACGTAGGACTAATGTGTTTACAGTGAGATAATGTTACTTTAGCTAGCAAAGATGTGAACACTTTTTCCACCACTCAATCTACGTCATTTAGGGACATTTTGCTCAGAAAAACTACAAAAACATCGACACAAGTTAACAAGAAATAAGAGAGACTACCCTGTTAAGTTAAAAACACGTACACACACAGTGTTAAACTATAACACCAGCAATGTTAGCGCGGTTTAAACTCATATAACGTTAGCAAAACACACCTCAACATAATCATTGTAAGCTACTGACTGATGTTATCATGTAGCAACAGTTTACATTGTTAACTGCTACCCTTAGCACACAAATGAATGGCTAACGTTACCTGTGTTTCTACGTCATAAACCATTAGTTACGTTACGTCGAGGCAATAAAACAGATAGTACAGCTATTTAACAATATCAGCATGTTATTTTTATGAACATATATAGATACCTGGCCGTGGTGGAAACTCATGTTTGACAGACTTTACTTCCTTCAACAAGGCAGCAGCCGTGAAGGCGGATACAGCATCGTCAGGCTCGGGGTAACTATTGGTGCATTTCCGGGTCCGTCACAGCCGCACCCGCGTCTCCTGCTTCTGATTGGACGGCAGAGTGGATAGCGATGACGTCAGAGCGAAGCGGCGTGAAACACTGTGTCCGTCACTCTCATGACAACCCAATACTTTGTAAGTTAGTCACTAACTGTGTCGTTATGCAATAGATACCGGCTTAACTGAGAGTATAGTGGAGGTTTGACTTCACAATAGGCCTTCTTAAGGGATTTATTTTAATCTCATCAAGTTTTATAAGTTCTATACTATTCCTATATTCATAAAACATAAATAAAATGCACAATGCACTAGTATAGGAGCTGTATTAATGCTTAATTATTGTATTATTTCAATGCATTTATTTTTATTTTGACTTTTTGTAGCAAAATATATCGTGTCCTTTCCCATTTTGTATCTTTACAGTCAGACATGAGCCCTTAACTTAAAGCTTTAATTCAGAATCAGAATCAGCTTTATATCAATGTAATGAATGTACACATACAAGTATTTTGAAGTTCTTTAAATATTTGTCATGATCCTAAGTTTGTTTATATTCTGTTACCCTATGGATTTTGCTTTGTAGTTTTCTGTCTGTGCTCCTTGTTTCATATTATTCATTCATGTGTTTTATTTTGTAGATTCTTTCCTCATGTGCCGTGTCTGGTTTCACTTCCTGTCATTGTGTGTTTTCCCGGCTGTTTTCTGTCACACTTGTCTCATTAGTCCAGCTGTTCCCAGAGTCTTCCCTTCACACCTGTTCTGTGTTAGTCTTGTCTGCTCCACCCTTGTTGTAAGCCAATCTCCATTTCCCTCCTCTTGCCCGTGTCGTCCTACCCCAGCTGTGTCTCGCTCTTGTGAGTAGTTTTCTGTGTATATACAGTACCTGTGTGTTTCCTTTTGTTCTTTGTCAGTTCATCTGGGTTCATCATGTGTCATTCCTGTTCTCACCCTTGTGTTCCTGGTGTCATTCCCTGCTCCGTTTCCTCCCTGGTGTTCTGTTTGGATGGTGGATTTGAGTTCATTGTATTTTCCCAGCTGGTTTTCAGTTTAGTTTTGCCTCTGCTTTCATGGACTCTTAGTTAGGCCTACCTGCTTGTACCTGCATTTGGGTCCTCCTTGAACTGACGTGACAATATTAACTGATAACTGGATTCAATTTTGCATTTTACCTCAAAGTATTTTAAGTATTTTACTTGGCAACTTTATTTTTTTAAAAGAAATATAGCAAAGATACATATCATGCACTTAAAGTAACACTTGAGGTAGTCAACTGAATATATCCTTGGTAATCTATCAAAAAATGTCCCAAATTAATCGAATTCACTCAAAACAGAAGTCAAATTCCTTACGTGTGTTCACATACTTCGAAACATTAAGGCTGATTCTGATTGCTGATTGTTTCACGTATGATAATCCTGAAAAGGTTTTTCAAAAAGAACGAAGGACACTTGCTCGGAAATATTTTGACAGTGAAATAACTTTATAGATCTCAACAATAAATACAAAAAAATTAAATATATCATCTGGAGTCTTCATTTACAAAAAAAAAATCCAAATTTGTGGGTATAAATACATTTGTGTATTTTTTTTTCAATGGTATGTTCATACATGCGTCATACCTTCATTAAGCAATTCACAAAATATCAACAGGAGTAACTCTTGAACAATAAAGAGCATTTTCTTCATCTTGCATGTCTGAGAGTAAAAAACCCTCAAGTGATTTCTTCCAATTACTGCGTCAACCCGACAGGAAGTGCTCTGTGTTTGTTGTGTTTTGTTTTATCTATTAGAGGGCAGTGTGTGTGTTCAGGGAGAGGGCTCGCTCTCTGAACTGTACAGTATTTACATCACTTGGGGTCTTTCAACATTTTATACTTCTATTTACAAAGTACCTGGTATAACAGCTTAAACATACTGTGTACTTCTGTCCAAAAAATACAATTACAAACACAGACATGCACACATTCACACACTCATACACACACACACACACACACACACACACACAAACCAATTCCAAAAAATATTCTAAACCCTTTTACTTCCTCTGTAATCCTCCCTTTTGAGGGATTCATTTACATGCATAAGGTGTGCGTTCCTGCAGACATGATAATATTTACAAAACGCTGCCTCAGAAATCCCTGAATTTGATGGATATCTCTTTGGTGTTGAGCAGCAGTTCTCTACAGAGTCTGATGAATGCATTTGCCTGCAATAGCCCCTTCAGTACTTTGCTCAGTTTTTTTTCAACCAATTGTTCATCATTTTTTCTGAGATGGCCCCTCCTCTTCCTTGATATTACTGAGATTCTGGATAGAGACTGTAGGATCCACTCTGACTGACGTTTGGGACCTGAACTCCGACCTGGGCGCTGCCAACGGCGTCATCTCGTGATTCTCTGCGAACAACCTCCTCTCCGCCTCAGTCTTCCTCTTGATGAGTTTCTGGATGCGTTTGCAGATGAGGTAAATCATCTCGCAGATACACATGAGGATGCAGAAACCAGAGGAGACCACCATGAAGAGGGTGAAGATCTTCTTCTCGGTGGGACGGGATATGTAGCAGTCCACCGTGTTGGGGCACGGCGCCAGGGAGCACTTGGACAGGCGGGGCATGTCGTAGCCTTCATAGACGTGGTACAGGATGTAGAGGAAGCCAGCGTCGAAGCCGGCCTTGAAAATCAGACTCACCTATTGGAAAATAAATGAGGGTTAAACTGGGAGAAACATTTTTCAGGAAGTTAAAATAAATGAAGCAAAAGTCAATTTTCCTGTCCATCCATCAAACAAGATCTATGCAATTTTTCAGTCGCCAGTCTGAGATAATAACTGAAGGAAGATAATTGACCTAATGCAGGATCTATAATAAAAAAGATAAAGATTCTCATACAGCTTCTGTCTCATTTGAAGTGATGGTGAAACTTCTTTGTGATTGGGCCAAGAGGTGCAAGATAAGCTGTCAGAGCTGTTTTTTTTCCTTGCGATCAGGACAAAACAAATCAAACATAATTACACAAATGTCTTCTCCTGCCTTTTGTGCATAGCCACTCGTCCATGGCAATTATTTTTGACATTTTCTAACTATGACTAATTCGGTCTGGTTGAAGCCGAAGCACAGCTGTGTCCGCATGTGACGTCTGCAGCGAGGCCAGAAATAAACTTTCACATCCTCTGTTCTTACCAGGTATGTCCACCACAGACCCCCACGTTTCTTCCCGGGGTTGGCATACAGATGGGCGCCCTTGTGCGAGGCGGTGTACTGCATGTCCTTCTTCTCACGATACTTGACGTGCCCCACCACCATTAGCGACGGGCAGGTGACGAAGATGAGCTGCAGGGCCCACAGACGGATGTGAGAGATGGGGAAGATGTGGTCGTAGCACACGTTGTTGCACCCTGGCTGGGCCGTGTTGCAGACAAAGTCTTTGCTCTCGTCGCCCCACACTCGCTGGGCTGCCACCACGAACACCATCACCCGGAAGACGAAGACCATGGAAAGCCAGACGCGGCCGAACACAGTGGAGTACTTGTTGACCCCACTGAGGAGGGCCTCCAACGCAGACCAGTTCATGACTGCTGCCTTAGAGGTGGAGGAGGGGACGGAGGAGGCTGAGGGGGATGAAGGAGCTCCTCAGGAGACCAGGTGGGATGAGGTGAACCTGAGAAGTGAAAGAAAGACAAAGCAGATTAGAAAAGGGATGATGGTTCAAGAACTTATTGAAAAACTCTCTTTACATTTATTAGATAAAGAGCAGTGCACATTCTTCTTTTTATATCTATTTCATTTTATGAAGTAAGAAGTGCAGCAAAGTTTAAGTGATTTAATAATGAACCTCCCTTAAGTTGGACGACTTGAGAGACACAGCTTTACAAAGACGTGTCACAATCGGTGCTGCAGCTAAGATATCCTAAAATTTAGTCCCTCAAATTGTGTGAAATTCCGGATCAATCAGATGGTGTCTTTTTTTTTACACCCTTCCTGCCTGACAAAGGCCCACATCTTTCGAACTCTACACTGCCAGTTTATAATCCAGACATTCTGATTTAAATCTGCTGTTGTCACGACCAAGCTGACAACCTTGATGACACCACTGTGACATCATCAGGGTAGCTTCCTCTGATTCGACAAAGCTCCTCCACAGCCCCAGGAGATATTATATTAGCCCTTTTACACTGCCAGATTTTCCGCGAATGTTGAGCCGTTTTGCCGGCAAGCTGCGAGCGTTTAGACACACAGAGCCGGATTGGCGAGTTGATCCGAGGTGCCCAATTTTCCACCTTGTAGGATAGACATATTGGTGGAACCCTTTTAGTTTAAAAAGACCGAGGCGGCCTTCCGCAACGGGAGGGGCTGTTGATGACTTGTGGGAGGAGCTGCTGATGACGCCGCACGTGCAAGCCACTGGCGGTGGATAAATAGGAAACAGCTGATAGCAGGAATGAGCAGCTAGTAGCAAGAGGGAAACGCAAACCTGACAGACACTGTAAAGATGAGCAACTGGGGAGACAAGGAATTGCGCACCCTCCTTGCCCTAACAAACAAAGAGGCCATTAACCGTAAGATGACGGGGACGGTGAAGAACGGGTTGACTTATGAGAGAATTGCCGAAGGACTGACCAGCCATGGCTTCCCTCCCACGTCACTGTTTACGTCACACGCTGAGCTACACGTTTTGTTACTTGCTCACGCCCCCCATTGCCCTGAAAAAGGCACATTCTGTATAAACAAAAGTAGGTAGGCGGCATTTCGCTGCACTCCCTGATTTTGTTTTTATACTGCCAATGCTGAAAGAAGACTGATTGGGCTTTCCTGCAAATTTGCACAACTCCTATCTAAAAAGGGTTAGTGTTTTCACAGACTGAATGGTACATGCATGTAAACTGAGCTTGACATGTAAAATAGGGGCTCTTTGATGTTTTAGACATTTTTAGCTGCCTCATCAACAATGCAATCCAACCTGTTCTCATTCCCAGAGCATCAAATACTGATGCTTTATCATATCAACACCAAAGGAAGCCGTCAGTGTCTTAATGAAATTCACTAGACATACTTATGTCACATTATGTTACGTAACAATTTTATTCAAGCCAAAACATGATCTTTTTCCTGAACCTAACCACGTGTTATGACTTATTTATGCTCAACGTTAGCTACATACAGATACGGACAAAGCCCTCAGTCCGTACTCTGCTGTTTTTTGTCCGTATTTGCACACGTCTCCCAAAAGCTCACGTATACGGACAAAACGGAGCAGTACCACTGGAGATCATGGGGGCAGCGTAGCGAAGTTCAAGCGAGATACGAGTGTAGGACATCACAAAGACATTCAGAAAATGGCAGAACATTCACGTGTTGCAATGAAATTACTGGCCTCACAGACCACCACCGTCTGCAATGCTGCTTCCGTTAAAAAGTACATTATTACAGCCTCCACCATTGTCACCTTGTTTGTTGTATCTATGCCAACATACTAATGCTTTTACAGCTGTGCATCATACAGATATGTAAAGAGTAACTGTGTGTCTATATGAGATGCCAGTGTCTGTGACAAAGTGACAATGTTTGACGACCTGGGAAAGAGGCAATTCTGGTTGATTTCAAATTATATAAAGGACACAACTAATGACAAAATACAAAAGTGTTTTAATAAAATTATCGAATATTTTTTCCATTTTCAGATCAATTCAACTTTCATATTGTTTTTTTATTTATATGAGTAATACTGTATTATAGCAATACTGCAAAAAGATATTACCACTTTCCTATTGTGTCACTCCCCCACACTTAGAAGCTGAAGAAACAATGACAAACAAAAAAGCAATTTTGAAATGATGATCAGTTGGGAGGCGACAAAACAACCACACATCATTTTCACAAACACACTCCCGGTCATAGCTGATCCGTCTTTACACAGAGCTGCCTTTTTTATGACCGCCTCCTTATACATTAATGAGTGAGTCATCATCGGAGCCTCCCTTTGCTGAAAAGACAAACCAACACTCAACTCTATTAGTCAGCTATTTGAACAGTGTGGCTGATCAGGCCGCCACAGCCATCTGTGTAATCCCAAGTGCCTATTGCAGTCTTGCTTCTTCAAAGCACTGTTAGGGGATAGCATTTCATTTGTGATTGTTAAGCATGCCTTGATGGTACCGCGGGACCTGTGCTCTGAGACAGAAAGGGGATTTTAGTTAAAATAGCACCATGCGGATTTAATGGTGCGATTGTGTGCAGACTTTAAAGATGGAGCTGTTATGGATGACCTGCATAGTTAGCAGGGTTTCTGTGTTTCTCTGTGTGTGGGTGTGCTTCCAGATTTCTTTGGCTCGATGTGTTTCCTCTTCCCATTTGTCTCTCTGAGGTTTGGTGGTGTGTAAATGAAGTGTTTGCACATAGGTGTGTGCATGCATGTGCAGAATGAGTGCTTAAAAAGAGTCATTGTTGAGTGAGGGGTGGAAACATCTTTCAAATCCATATTTGATTTTGTTACATAAGTGTAAACACAAGGAGGGTCGAAGATTTCTCTTCAGCAACAGAAAAAAAGTGTTCCTCTTATGCATTTACATCTCATTCTGATGAATGCTCACGGCCTGACAGGGAACAAGCTGGATAACAGCCCTGCTGTCCACTGTTCCATTTCAATTCTGTC
The DNA here is from genome assembly GCF_006386435.1 of Epinephelus moara. Taxonomy (NCBI): domain Eukaryota; kingdom Metazoa; phylum Chordata; class Actinopteri; order Perciformes; family Serranidae; genus Epinephelus; species Epinephelus moara. The sequence continues at coordinate 10,673,482 of NC_065527.1, forward strand.
TCGTCTAATCCAGAGTATTTGAATTCAGAAACACTTCCCTCCTGCTTTTCCGACATCACTGTAGACATATTGAGCTGTCAAATTAGTTGCTATTTTCTCTCTCATCCAGCATTCCTGACTATTAAATTATACGGCATAAAAAGACTCGCTGAATGCCTTCGGAATCACAACATGGGCTACTGAAAGCCAGACGCTTTCAATCACCGCTGATGTTACCTGCACTTTACCTCTCCTTCTAAGTGGATAACACAACCAGTGGTATTAATCATCTGTCGCTTTCGCACTAACATATGGAACATTTATCAGGGAGATTTCTCTCTCAATTTCATACAAAAATCACACTCACACATTCACAGACTTTGAGGTGACATTCACGCCGGATAGGGAAAATAAAAACAACCTCAGAGACAACAGTATATCTTGTCTCGGGGAGATGGCAAAGCCGGACCACAATTTGTTTTCCTATTTGCTCTAGATTGCAATGTCGCCTTCCCCGCCGACAGCAGCCGGCCTCGTCTATCTCTTTGCCGTGTGTTTGTCTTTCTCTTTGTTTTGACAGACGAGATGTAGTATCATGCTTTCTCAACTGAGAATCCTCAGGTTATGTGAAGCATTTGATTCTAAAATATTCATACTCAGTGCAATGCAAATACAGCTCCGGTGCGGGATCCTGGATTTATGTAAGAGTCTTAAACAATGTGCAAGAGTTTTGATTCTAAGTGACCAAACACATTCTCAGCATCACACAAACAGGTGCAGTATTATGGGCAGAGATAGTTAGAAAATACCCATTTACACTTGTTTAAATTCCCTTGATCCTCAGGGCAGATTTCCATTATGTCTACAGCTTTATCTAGCTCCCTGTGTACATAACTGCCTCATCTGACGCAGCGTAGATCCTTGACTGCGACTTGCTCTACAGGTTGAGCTAGTTGCAAATACTTTTCTATCCACCAAGTCTACATTGTCTGTATGAGTCAGCGCTCCTGACTAATAAGGTGGGGTTCAAGTTCTCCTGTGAGCCCCCCCCCTTCCTTTTCTTCTCCCCAACTCTGCTTTTCTGTCTTTCCCTGTCATTCACACATCTCGCCTTTCTCACCCTCAACCTGACTTTATTCCATTTTTTTCAAGGTAACACATATCAACCGCAGGAGTAAAGCGCAAGCAATCCGTGTATAGTTTTATTCGCACTGCTTCCAGTTATCTGTCTTTACAAATCTCACTCTTTTGTACGCACCGGGGCTGAACTCTTTCCTTGACATACAAGATCTTCCCTCGCTGCGTGATGGAAAAGGAACAGAATGAACAATGTTCTTGCCCTTTTAGTGTCCCTTTTTCTTACGCTATCTTTTGCCCTCTTGAATCCTTTCTAGTATTCATCTGATATGAAACTGAAATGTATCTACATTACATGTATTTTCTTGATTTAACACTCCCTACACATATAGACAAAGTCTCTTACCTTAGACACAGAGAAGCAGTGTAATAGACAAGTTTTCCTGTCCCCAGCTGGCCTCGTGTGGATGCTAACTGACAGTCTCACCTGGATATTTTTGAGGGGGTTGGCTTTGAGGTGTGGACCAGCTGGAAGAGTCAGGAATGGGAGGGACGGGTGGAGCATTGCATACTGACACATACTCTCACACACTGGCAGTTTCAATCTTGGCTTGTTTTGCATGAGCAGACCTGCCTCGGGGTGTTTTTGAAGGAAGACAGAGAAGTGACGGAGGTAACGTCAGAGAAAGGAAACAGTGTAACAGTCGGTTGGACGCAGGAATGGAAAATGATAATAATGAGTTAGACCAAAAGGAAAGGTAAGCAACAGGCAGGTGGTAACCAGACAGATGGAAGACTTGTATAGTGTTGTATTTGATATGAAACTGATGCACATCAGTTTGTGAGAATGCTTAGGTTTAAGGTATTTAAAGGAACAGTTCACCCCAAAATTAAAAGTGCATAATTTTTCCTATTACCCGTAGTACTGTTTTTGTTTGAGTTGCTAAGTGGTGGCGATACCGGCCATACAGAAAAATAAAAACATTAAAAATATATATATTAAAATAGATATATATATATATATATATATATATACATTTGAAAGACTCAACAGCAGCATCTCTTTCCAGAAATTACGACCTGGTTACTCAAGATAATCCACAGACCTTGCTGTGAGCAGTTTCATGTAGGAACTATTTTCTGTCTACAGAACTACACCTGTTAAACGCACCAACACACCACACATGGATGAGAGGCTCATGCTCATGACAAAGCAAGATGTAAACATTAATGGCATCCTTCAAGTTTGAGCTGCTAAAATATGAAGCCAATGGAGATGTGCCAAAAACTGCAGTTCCTCTAATGGCCACTTGAGGCTGGCTCCAACTGTGGTCAATTCTTATAAACTCCCACGGTGAAAATGTCCAACTTGAGTGCAGAAATAAAAACGTGTACAACCTGGTACAACCTGGTTTTGGTCTAACGTCAACATTCATGACTATACGGGAGCTAACTTTAAGATAACTCACCCCTTCACATTTTATAAGGCTTAAAGTTACGCATATGCTTGAGGTTAAAACTGTCTGCGATGCAACACAGCCACAGTCTATGAATCATATCCACCCCTTGCTCCTCCGCAGCTCCACCCTCTCCTTCAAATACGGTCACTTCTGGCTCCAAAGATCCAACATGGCAACAGCGGAAATGCCAAACTCAAGGCTTCAAAACAGGTGTCCACAAACAATGGGTCACGTCACAGTAGCTAGGTCCATTTTTTATACAGTCTGTGATTGGTACAAAGAAAAGTCTGCAGATTATCTGAGTAACACATGATTTCTGGAAAGAGATATTGCTGTTGAGTTTTTCCAACATATTTTTTTGGTGCTTTGACCATCACAAGCCGAGTGCCAACTAGTTCTAGACTGATAAATAGCACTACAGGTAAGAGGAAAAAATAGCCTATGTTTTTTTGATCGGGGGTGAACTGTTCCCTTAACCTTTAGATCCCACTTAGTGTCATCAACTTGCATTTCCTGCCATACTACTGTGCACTGTGATGATTTTATGTGCACAAAAAGACAAAAAAATGTCAAGTCTTCCTTCTGAGTCTGCTCAAAATGAAAGTCTGATAAATATCTAAACAGTAGTTTGGAATAGAAAATAAAAGAAAACGCAGGGGAAATTACAGTACGCCATTTTTAAAAGAAAACCTGTAATGGGCCTGCTGATGTCAGCAAACATATCAAACAAAAACACACCCGAAACCCCCCGTTGAGATCATATTTATATCCCGCCGTCTTGTATCACATTTATGTCTTCCAAGCCCTGTAATCAAAATTAACACATGGCAGCTAATCCCTGTAGGAAACAGATATTAGATGTGTCTTCACTGCAAACAATCCCATGCATTCCTCAGGAGGGAGCGGCTTTCAGACCTGTTGGAGTGTTTTTTTTTTTTATTGTTTGTTTGTTGGATTTCCCGGTAGTAGACTGACACACCCACTTGTTGGCTGTGTATGCCATGAATGCAGACAAAGTAAGAGATAGCAAACAGGTAAACAAAGGTTCACGTATGCACTTTTAGAACACATACATGTGGTAAATGACCTCAGAATTATGTCAGGATTGTGAGGTTTTTACAGTGTTGTTACCATGTTTGTAAGACCGAGAGAGAGGAGAGAGGGGAGAGACGAAGGGAAAGAAAAACAGACCTCAGGCTAATTACTAAGTTCAGTTAGGGTGTGCCAACGTGATGTTAGACAACCTTCTACACAAACTTCCTCACAAGCCACAGAGCAGGTTTTCTTATTTGCTTCCTCTTGTTACATCACACCAGTCAGTCCTTTTCCAAAAAGTGTCAGAATCAAAATGGTACAGTCTGCTAAGCCTGTATTCTGCAATAAATATTATAATATCTTGCACTGAGAGGAGGCAGACAGGAGAGAGATCAGACAAAGAGAAGATGAATGTCTCTCTACAAAGAATATGTTATGCCCTTCACTGGCCTCTAGAGAATGCTGATGCTCCATCGTTTTATTGCAGTTTTTTTTTTTCTGTCAGACAGAGGGGAGAGGAGAGAGAGAGAGAGAGAGAGAGAGAGAGAGAGAGAGAGAGAGAGAGGGAAAATGTTAAGCAGACAGAGAAGCAGAGATCTCATCTCCCCTATTAAAACTAAGCAGCCACATCATCTGTGATAAAGAAAGAGGCAGCATCCAAGAAAAGCTACAGAGTCAGTTGTCAATAGGGATGCTGCTGTCTAAATACAAGCTATTCCAGATGATTTAATTGGACTGAGCAACACATTTAATATTTAGACTAGAATCAGCGCCTGGCAGCTGTATGCCTCTGCACACCAGTCAAGTTGTAGTTACAGTTCACATCCATGTCAATGAAAACATGGATGCTTCACACACATCTTGCCCCCTGACAGCACAGAAGATCTATACTATCAACACAGTTTCAAAGTGGGCACCCATGATTAGTGTCACCAATTCAGTATCTGACCAGATGTCTGCCATCTGTTCTGAGAAATGACGCCACAGTGAAGTTTGAAACTTTGACCTTTTGGATATAAAATATCATCACTTTTATTATATTATTCTATTCGACATTTGTGGAATTTTTTTGCGTGATTAGCATATGAATTCCTGAGTTATGGCCAAAAACATGTTTTGTGAGGTCACAGTGACCTTGACCTTTGACATTTGACCACCAAAATCTGATCAGTTCAGTCTTGAGTCCAAGTGGATGTTTGTGGCAAATTAGAGGAAATTCCCTCAAGGTGTCCTTAAGATACTACGTTCACGAGAATGCGACAGACGAGGTCACAGTTACCTTGACCAAATTTTAATCAGTTCATCCTTGACTCAAAGTGGATGTTTGTGCCAAATTTGAAGAAATTCCCTCAAGGTTTTCTTGAGATACTACACTCACAAGAATGCGACAGATGAGGTCACAGTTACCTTGACCTCTTACCTCCAAATTTTAATCAATTCATCCTTGACTCAAAGTGGACGTTTGTGCCAAATTTAAAGAAATTACCTAAAGGTGTTCTTGAGATATTAGGTTCACAAGAATGAGGCCAATGTTGGCTGACACTGACCTTAACCTTTGACATTTGACCACCAAAATCTAAACAGTTCATTGTTGAGTCCAAGTGGACATTTGTGCCAAATTTGAAGGCGGTCTTGAGATATCGCATTCATGGACAGACGGATATACGAACATATGTATGGATGGACGTACAACCTGAAAATATAATGCCTCCAGCCATGGCTATCATCAGCGCAGAGGTTTAAAAACCAGCAGCTTTTTGGTGAGAGTAAAGAAATGACATCACTGCTATACTCCATGATCAGCGCTCTTCACTTAACCACCCACCACAGCACATTCAATATAAGAAGGAAGGCTCACTCAAACACATGAGCGATGATGTGGACATGCTTAAGTTTTCCTTTTTTTCCCCTCACCGACAACAATCATACACTGGAAAGCGTCTCATCATCCACCCGGTTGAACAGTCCTGATCTGAAATCTTCATTTCTCTCTTCATAAACTTCATCTTCATAAACCGAGGACACTGAGATGGAGCAAAAACACTGAGTGCAGCATATGCCTCCGTTTATTTGTGAAGCAGTGTTTAAGTGTAAAATAACCATTAAAGCAAGCAGTGCACAAAATGTTAGCAAACCAGTAGTCTGCCATTGTTGAGAGGCCGAAACATAGTTGAAAGATCGGTTTTCAAAAATATCTGTATACATGTAGACGGGGCCTAATCATATCCCTCTAACACGAATACACTGCTTTCACTACTGTTTTCAATGTGTGAGCATGTTGGTGTAAAATTTCCATTATCATAGTGCATGTCACCACTGTTGCCAGGAAACTATACTGGTTTTGATGTAGGTCAAATGGACTGGTGAAACCACATTTGCATAAATGGCTAATGTGGGACCATTCGAGTCAGCTGCAAAGAAATTGAAACTGAACACCACTCTTTCACTGCACCCCTAGAAAGAAACCCCCAATACATTATGTTGCACTTGGATATTATTCTCTCCCCCATACATTTTTAAAGCATTTTATCTTGTTTATTTATCTCATATCATCCAGTGCTATAGACCTCCCGAGGATATCATTATCACTGCTTGTCCATCGTGATTAAATATCCATAAATCCACATGGGAACCACTGAAAGAAGACGCTACAGAATGTTTTCATCTGTATCAAATCCTGATATTTCTCAAGTTACCACTAATGATGCGAATGGGACAAGCAAACATATATTTTCTTCTTCTTCTTGCTAGCATTTGTTTTGGGAGCGAGTAGAAGAGAAATGCAACTTCTTTTACATACTCCTTTGTTTTCTTTTTTCAACACAGCTGTTTGCAGGACGCATAGTGATGAGGTAATATATCACTTTGTTGCTGTATAAGAATAATAACTGTCGTATGACAATGGCGAAACAAAGTAAACTTTATTGTAGCCACCAACTTGAATGCATGTAGAGATGGAACCTGAATACCTGTCAGAAAGAGGGACGATTCAGGATCTGTTTTGAATCCTTTCAAATCCCACAATTCTCTCCATCTGTTGACCGACCGAGGTTGACTCTTATTTCCGCCTGTGCTCTATCACTGTCCCTTTTAGCTTTTTCCTTTTGTTCTTCCTTTTAACTGGCTAAGGTGCTACTCACTGTAAAACTTTGCCAGGGAAATGTTAACCTAGGCTCTTTCAGCCTGTGTGCCAGCTCCGGGGTACAACCCTGACTCTCCGTTGGATTAGCAAACCTTCTGTTGCTGCAGTTAAACAGGTTTGATCCAGGGCTGCTGCTGGCCACCAGCCTGCTGTGACCCACAGTGCTTCAGGGTTTGTGCTGGACAAACATGAGCCGCTACAGCCACTGACTGAAGGTCTGTCTCCCGAGCTGCTGCCCCCTCTCCTCCCAGGGAAGTGAGGTGGACCATGGGGTGGCTAGCTAGCTACGTCTTGTCTCATTTGTGGTCTAATAAACAGAGAGAAAAGTTTGTGTGCAACTCTGTAGTGAAATAAAACACCTAAATGGTGCCGCTAGGACACATCATCAGAGATGAACCCAGGGTCATAGGGTGTTCGGGTCTTAGATCATCAGGCACTCTCACCTGGGTGACCCAGCCAGGGGTGATCAGTCCCTCTGCTCTCTTGTAGGCCCTCTTGATCCACAGCCACCTTGAGGGTTTCTCTGCAGCCTCACTGATGTTTCTGGTGGCTTTCCTCTCCTGCAACCCTCCGATGCCAACGAGCCTGAGTGCCTGCTGCACAGATTGCCAATACCAATGTATTCGAAACACTGGATAAGGCCTACACTGCAAAGCACATGTATGTGTCCGTGGGTGCTTAGAACAGACATTGGTGAGGGGAGAGCTGCAGGAGGAGGATGTATTTTCAAATTCTGCCTACCTCAGCTTTAAGAATAACTATATACAGTAGTAGTTGATGAGGTGGGTGTACTACTACAAAGAGGAGTAGGTTACTGAGGAGAAAGTGGGTATACTATTTCGATAGCTTTGTGGTTGAAAGGAGGGTATACTGTTAATAGCCAGAAAAAGAGGTCTGTATATCCTGTAGCCTCCATTACACCACTTACTGTATAGAAATAGCCAGCCTTGTTGCTGCTGGTGTCATTTTCTTATGTAGGTCATATAGAGGCATCAGTATTACACTGAGAAGGTTTCATAACAGTTAAAAACTCCTCGCTTTAATTCTAAAGGAGTGTCTGAGGCGAAGCGCCTGAAAGCGATGGGATTCAGAGCTCTTTTTTACTGGAAGATATCTGAAATAAACTGAAAAATACACAAGTAACTCACTCTTGTGAGTCTGCAGGGCAGACTTAGTGACAACAATTTAAGAGAGGCCTGCCTGAAAATGTGGGTTCACAAGTGTTCTTAGGGCCTGAAGAATGAAAAGCAACTCCCGCTGAGGGAGTAGAGGAATATATCAGTGAATGTTTTCTTCCTATAGCAGAAAAACATTTTAGGTGAGGGTGGCCAAAAAGCAACCTCTTCTCCCAAACCCCTCTTGAAAGTGCAGACGTTGTAGAATCGAGAAAACTGAACCAAATGAGCAAATCACTGGATCAACACCTCTTTTCCCACACTGCTTGTGGAGAGCACCATTCAGCGGTGTATCTTGAAATGGTGGATTACACCACTGCATTCTCTGGATAGTGTGCACAATTCCTGCTGGCAATCCTGAATGCATAGAGGAGTCTTGTTGCCTCTGTCTTTTTATAGGTCAGAACCCTGAAAGATTAAATGGGCTCAGACTGATTGGCTGAGCATGCACATGCATATTCTTGTAATGCTGGAGCTGCTAAATGAGTCCCATTAGAAATGTGTGAAATAAAACTGGAGGACAAGTTTATTATCTGCATGGGAAATCAAAGAAAATGAGGGCTTTATACTTGGTAATGGAAGCATACTGAGATATTTAATTTCGAGACATTTAAGAGAAATAAGACTCTTGCTAAGAAGACTGCGAGCTTCTGTCTCTCACAACAAACTACAAAGATGGAGGAAAAGGCAACGGTCAAATAAGGGTTCATGTTCTGTTGACATTGGTCTGTTTGTTTGTACAAAACCATCACCATTAATTTGACATACTGATGTTCAAAAACGCAACACATAGCTTTTCACTTGTCAGGTCTGAACGGTTTTACTTCAAATATCCAAACAATGCTGTATCCATCCATGCTGACACAGTCATCCTGTCGACTCTTATGCCTTGTCTCTCTGATCATCCTCAACATACCACTCTCCCACAACTCACCCCTCCACCTTCTCTTGTTTCTATCCCCAACACCACCACCCATCCCTTTCCCAGAGACCTGTCCCATTACTGTCACAGTCACTGCTCCAGCTTGGGTCATTCCCCAGTGTGTCAGAGCTGGTGACACAGAGCCGGCCCCCCCTCGCTGTGTGTTGTGACAGCACCATGTCTCCACCGCCACTGTGGATGATGTCAGGATGCCCCCTCGAGGAGGTCACCATCTTCTCTTTCTCTCTCTCTCTTCCTGTCTTTCTCTGTCCGTTACACTGACTCAACGGGATGCTGGTTTGTGGAGAGGAAGGTTTGTCAAGAGGGACTGACTGGAAAAACACAAAAGTGTCTGTGAGCTGATTTATGCTGAGAGCCACTGATTACAGCCAATCAAATAACCGTTAATTATACTCAGTGGGCTCCACATGAAATACACAAAATGAGTCAGAGTTGCAATAAAAATGTGTAGGATTGTGTGACTCCATATGTACTTGGCTTTTTGCTGGGATAACAGTCAATTATGCTTTTCACTAAGGTGAGCATGTAACTTGCTCCACTGCACAACAACACTTGAAAAATCCTTAGCAACAACACAGGCTGCAAACATTATGTTTTCACCTGTTATTATCCTGCAGCGGTTTGCATCTTCTAAGGTACGTATATTCGCCCGCCGTGGATGAAACCAGCATTTAAGGTCAGTATTTACACAAACTGTGGCTAACTTTTCAAAAGCAGAAATACAAACATGGCCTCACTGTCTTCTTCTTTGCTGCACTTGTACAGCATCCAAACCAAAAGGGTTATGTTAGAACAAATACAGATTAATTTATCATGCTATACTAACAGGGCTAACCAGCTGTACCTGCAGTGCTAACAGTGTTGCTCCTTATCACCTGGAGGTGCGGTCCAGTTGCCAGAAGAAAAAGTTGGCATTGTACGTTTCAGCAAATCACAGATATGGTGTGTTGTATGTTTCCTACATATCATAACATTTCTAAAGTGATGTAGATTATGAGCTTACTTTGTCATGTGGATGTAGGGGATGTTAGATAGCATGACACCTGAGCGAGATGCCTGCTAAGCTGCAAGACCATTAATCGAGACAAACAAACAACAAAACAAGTTGCATTTTTACGAATCGTCACAGCATTTCCAGCGGCTTTTTAGCCACCAAACATGGGTGTTTCTAGGTGACCTTCCTGGGGGGATAGTACCACAAAAAATGCATGTTTTTTACTAAGACACCACTGTGTTTCCTGCCGGGATAGTGTGACACAAAAGTGGTTGTTTCTTACAGAGACATTGCTGTGTTTCCAGCAGAGACAGTGCCATGAAAAGCAGTTGGTTTTACAACACATCCCTGTGTTGCCACTTGGCATGAAAAGGGGTTATTTTTCACCAAGACATCTTTGTGTTTCTACCAGGGATAGTGCCAAAAAGCTGTTGGTTTTATGAGACACTGCTGCATTTCCTGCAGAGACAGCGCCCCGAAAGTGATTGTTTTTTTTTTACAAGAGACAGTGCTGTGTTTCCACTGGGGACAGTGCCGCCCTGTGAGGCAAATTGTGATGCCATGTGAGGCAAATTGTGATTTGTGATATTGGGCTTTATAAATAAAATTGATTGATTGAATTGAAAGAGGCTGGCTTTATGAGGCATCGCTTTATTCCCGGCAGGGATAGTGCCAACAAAAGCAGTTGGTTTTACAAGCTACAGCTGTGTTTCCAGCGGGGATATTGCCATGAAAAGCAGTTGGTTTCATGAGACATAAGGTTGTTTTCATGGGGAATAGTGCTTCAAAATGCAGTTGATTTTATGTGTCATCATTGTGTTTCCAGCAACGATAGCGTAGCGCCACACAAAATGTCTCTTTTTACCCAGACATCTCTGTGCCACAAAGAGTGATTGGTTTTACAAGACTTTACTGTGTTTCCAACCAAGATTGCGCCATCAAATACGGGCATTTTAAACCAGAAAATCATATTTTCCTAACCATAACCAAGTGTTTTCTGTGTCTAACCCTAACCACACAATAACCATAGCATTGTTGAAACAAAAAGTTTTGAGATATCTGCAACGTAATAATGTAGAAATATAACATTATCTGTGGTTTGCAGAAACATACATTGCCAACATTTGATTCAACAACTGGGTTGGAGGTGATGCCGACTTCTAGTTCAGGGACATATTAGCCTGAGTCTTTTAGCATTACATGGATCTAGCCTGCATGTGCATATTTAAGACCCTTTTACAGGCTGCTTGTTTTTAATTAAAACTAATTAGCTGCAAACATTAAAAAGTAAGCTGGAGATGAAATTTCCAACCAACTCACAGTTTTAGTTTTAGCACTGGCATCATCTGATACTTGCATTACTCTGAGCCAACAGTTTTCGACTAACGAGATGCCTGCCTTTGTCTTCTTTAGTTTGAAATCTAAGACCTGCTGTTTGGAAAATTCCTACAAATTTTGAGTTTCAATCTATTGTTGCAAGACTGTCTGTTGCAAACGCAATAACACATAACTACATGTAACAGATTTGGGGAAAGGGTCTGTGGTACCATGGCAGCACATGCCATTTATTGTCTTCTCTGCTACAGTGAGTAGGTCAGGGTTTGCTATTCCAGAGAGCAACCGTTCCTTTTTGTATGTGAGTCTGGCAGTGATTGTGGTGTTTGAGGGAGCAGTGAGCTGCATGTAAAACTACACTACATTGTTTTGTTGTCTGCTAGAGCAGACAATCTGGCTTCTAGTGATTAAGCAGTGAAAGGCTATGATGTCTATTGTCTATTAATAAGTGGAGGACTGTGATTCTGATGTTAACTGTTGACCTTGTTAATTTAGGTTCTTCAAACTTAAATTGTTTGTGTGATTTATATTTCAGGTCCATGGCCCGGAAATATAAAAAAAGAGCGCCAGTAATTTGAAAATCTATTATTATGTAAACTCTCATATAATAAATAATGCATGCTATTCAGAAATTATCTTCAATTATCTTGGTGGTAAAGTGATGCCTTTAGCCTGTAACCCTGCATAACAATGCAGCGTAGGATGATGCCAAGTGATGGGAATGCATGCATAGCAAGGAGTATTAGGGGGGAGATCTTGTGCAGATTGGATGCCACTCCTTTGGGGGTCTCCTCTTCTAATCTGTGTACCACTTCTCTGCAAGGAGACATATTCATCATTATTCTACAAACATCCATTATTAATCTAATCCTACACCTTTTTAGAGGCCAACTGCTGCCCTGCATAACAATGCATTTCAATTTAATGTTCTCTAAAATGCAGGTGTAGTGTTGGTGAAGTTAAAGATAATTTCTATTGATTGCAATTTAGGTCTTGTTTGAATAGTTTTGGTTATTGTTATCAGACTCTTCGGTCCTATTTGGACAGGATTAAAATTACAGACAGAGGTGGGGATAATATAGTCACTGTGCTCCTCTGTAATTTAACTCATCACTCCAGATGGCATTTTAACAATCTTAAAGTAACAGGACATGACCTGTAATGGTATGAACATTTTAACTCAGTCAAATCTTAACACACAGACATGAAACACATTGATATCATTCAGCTATTTACACTTCCCGATGACATTAGTATTGCTGATGTCCATCGTGAATGAATCACTATAATTGTGCTCAGAAATCATAGAAAAAAGGTGCTTCATAACTTGACGGAGAACCATTAATATCACTGTTTACTTAATACCAAAGTACATTGCAAATAGGAACTGCAAATAGCTAATTTGGCATACGTTTAATTGTGCCAGTGTGCCAAAATATGAACAAATCTAAAGGTTAAAAAACACAACTGACATTTTCTGTCGTCATATACTTCTGAATAGGCCTACATGTTAGCTCTTCTCACTCCAAAATACAAGGATCATTATCATGCAATCATTATCAGGTTGGGGGTAAAAAAAATACCCACATACGCAATCTCAACAGGATTAAAATCACTGACCAGAGCCAGTGATGTTACGATCAGCTCACTTCAAGACATAAATCCAATCTGAATGTGGCTTAAAGGGAAACGTACTTTGCCGATTTTCAACCAGATCTGTATCATAGCAATGTAGGTAGTGTGTGTAAATGAACTGTGGGGAACTTCTTTCCATGTTACTTGCACCCAGATCTCCCTGCTCATCTCAGCTCAAATCCTACTTGGGCTGGGCCTAGGTCTGTTGCTCGAACGACAGATTTTACTTATGCACCATGAACACAGAGTATGGAGGCAGATTGAGAAATAGAAAACAAGCTTCTGTTTGTTTCTGTGTCATTAGACACATATTTTAGTGTACTGTTTGGCTGTAATATGAGAATTTGTAAACAGGAGGTTGGCTCCATACTGTTTCCTGTATTGTAAAAATGGAGGAACCAAATATTGATGTCAAAGGGTTTAATTAAGCGATGCTGATAAAATATGAAACACGATTCTGTTACTACATTGCCTATTTCTCACCTTGCATGGTTACAGAAACATATTTTAGCTTAACTGTAATTCGAGATCATTTGTTACCAGCCAGCCATCATATCATTAACAACGTTAAAATGGCCTAGCTTGCATTGCCCAACAGCAAGTAAGTTTATTGATCCAGTATGGCCCAGTGCATTGCTGTAGGCTATTTGTAGGATTCCTACCTCTTGAGCAAAAGCAACCGTCACAGCCAGCAGCTCTGTGAGGCTGCACTTAAGTCTGTGGAACTTGGGGCTAAATCCTAAAATTACCATGTTAACTTTTTCACAGTGACAATGCTAACATGATGATGTTTAGCAAGTTATGTTCACCATGTTCATTGTAGTTTAGAATGTTAGCATGCTAACATTTGCTAATTTGCACTTAACACAAAGTACAGCTGAGGCTGGGTATGCTTCTAGTTTTTTGTAGATTTGGTCATAGGGTACTGGTCAAATTAAACTTTTGAGAGTGTCAGATGAATTCATTATCCGGTTTATCCTGAGTGGAAGACAAATGTCTTTCATGACAATCCATCCAATGGCTCTTAAGAGAATTGACCTAGAACCAAAATAGTGAACTTGCTGTTTGCTCCAGAGGGAAAAGTCAAGGATTTTCTATCGGCATTCGAATTTATCCTCTGGGCATTAGGGCTATATCTACGAAATGTAATGGCAATCCATCCAATAGTTGTTGAAATATTTCAGTAAGAAGCTAAAATGTCAAGTCAGTTTAGTTTGAGAAAAAGTCAACAGATCACCAAATCATTAGGATTCATCTTCTGGGGACCAGTAATGTCCGTGCAAGATCCAAAGGCAATTCATCCAACAGTCATTGAGAGTCTTGACCACAGTGGTGGACCGACAGATGGACATTTCCATCCCTCGCAACCAACATGGCTAAAAAGACAGTCAGTCAGATTGTTTAAATCAGATGTTTTAAACAAACCCCCATGTTAGCCTTCTTTGAAAGAGAGAGCTCAGATGATTTTTAAAGTTACTATCCAAACTGTCCATTGTTAACTTCCATCACAGTGTACAGACCAACTCAATACAATGAGGGAATTTTACAAACATTTTTTGGCTGTGTTCACTTTTACCACCAAATGAAAATGTCTAGATAATAACTGTTTGTCTTTTACCTGGTAATGAACCTCAATGATCCTTTAAATAGTTGTAATGTGAGTTTAAGTGAGGCTTTTGTGGGTGATATTCTAAATACTCTTTTGTGGCCACATTCTCTAAGGATAGCTATTTTTAAGAATTTATTTGTTTGCTTTTTGGAAAGCATTCCAATCAGACATTGAGGCCAAAGCCAAGTTTGTACACCAGTAGACTCCTGCTCAGCGTCTAAAATATCCCAGGCTATTTTTTAACAGCCACACTAAAGGCAGCTTTCAGATTTTGCTGATGCTATCTGTAAGCTCTTTAAATTTTAAAATACCCTCTTGTTATGTTTCAGTTTCTGAGAAACTGTTGCTGCTCGAGAGAATGACCTGGCTCATAATGACACAGCAGAGGTGGTTAATACACTCGGCATTGAAGAGCTTTGCAGTTCCTCTGTATTCTAGCTTCAGTTATCTACTGCAGAAATAATATGTGCACACAGACATACACACTGCTGGTAGTCAGATCCTGTCAGTCAGAGCAGCGCCCTTTAATTTCCACAGGGTGCTCAGTGGAGTTAGGAGATCACACTGTCTACAGAAGAGTGTTACTACTTATAGTGTCTGAGTGAGGCAAAGCTGACTGACTGACTGACTGACTGACTGGTGAGCATGGCCCAGGATCCCAAGTATCAGGGGCCTCCCTGGCCTTTATCTGCAAAATGTCACTCAAATTAACACGTACTGACCGGGAAGAGACTCAGAGACCCAAAAAGACTACAAATACCCATTTTGCATGAACATGGAACAGGTTCTCTCTCTCCCTCTGCACCTTTGAACTGTTCAGCGCATTTCCACTAAAAGCACATTGGTTTAGAACACAAAAAGTTGGTTCCCCCTTGTAACCCAAAGTAGTAGCTTTTTCTTGACCTGAAATACAAACTGTGACAAGAGGATAGGGAAGACAACAATAGAGAGGTTGAGTGAGACATCATTGGAAATAAAGAGCCTACAGTGATCTCATTAACAGTTCGTCCGTGCTTGTTTTTTGGATAAAAACAAATACCTGTAACAACAGAACAAACGCTCCGAGGTAATCAATGCAATCGGCCATCCTACTACTACTGTCTACTTGTGTTTGTGCATTGTTGATGACACATCCTTGATTACAATGTTTCTGATCAAGAACCAGAGCTTATGTACTGTAGAGAAAAGGGGGTCAAAGAGATGCAAAGCCACCTCAAACAGACACAAAAAACTACAAAAAGAGGCAAAACAACCACATAAAATATACAAAATGACCTACAAGGAGACACAGAACTACCATAGGGAGATACAAAATGACCACACAGAGACACAAAACAACCACAAGGAGACACAAAATAATTACAAGAAGACACGAACAACCATAAAATACACAAAATGACCTCAAAGAGACAAAAAATGACTACAAAGAGACACAAAACAACCACAAGGAGACACAAAATGACCACAAGGAGACAAAAGTGACCATAAAATCACAGAATGACCCCAAAGAGACACAGAACAACCACAAGGAGAGAGAAAATAACTACAGAGACACAAACAACCATAAAATATACAAAATGACCTCAAGTGACACAAAGTTACCCTAAAAAGAAACAAAATAACCTCAAAGAGACAAAAAAGACTACAAAGATACACAAGACAACCACACGGAGATACAAAATGACTACAAGGAGACGCAAATTACCATAAAATCACAGAATGACCTCAAAGAGACACAAAGTTACCCAGTAAGACACAAAATTACATCAACGAGACACAAAACAACCACAAGAAGACACAAAATTACATTAAAACGACACAAAAAGACTACAAAGAGACACAAAACAACCACAAGGAGACACAAACGACCCAAAAAATCCACAAAATGATCTCAAAGAGACACAAAGGCACCTCAAAGAGACTAAATATGACCACAAAGAGACACAAAACCAAATGAAGATGCATGATTACTACACAGAGATACAAAACCACCACAAAGTCTGTGTGTCTTGCTCCTATGTGGCAGAGGTGATGGGGCCCTTGCATGTTTCTGCCCATGGGCCCATGGTCTTATAATCCGCTCATGCTGGTGAGGGTCAAGAGGAGTTGTGGTTAGATCACACAGACAACTTGTTCACACATTTCTACCCACATATGATCCTCAAAGTACACCCTCAAAGAAAGAAGACGCTCTGCATGACTCACTGCAGCCTGTTCAGAGGACTATTAAACGTGTCAGCGGTTTGAGTCATGAGAGTGACCTTTTCACTGTTTCTAGCGAGATGGATGTAGCCAAAAAGAGAAAGCTTGAAATATCATTAATCTAGCATGGATGTTAAAAACGAAACTTTGATGCTCATACTGACGTCGGCACTTAATGTGCTACAGACCTTGGACAGCGATACATTCCTAAACGTTTTGGCTTCACACAGCGCTCTTATTACCGCAGATGTGAAATGACATGATTAAATTTGCCTTAATCTGAGTGAATTTTGGCCACATAGGAGTCAGAGTAAATTTAGCAAGGAGGACATTTTTCTTTTTTTATGCTAAAACTTTACAATGACTTTTAAAACTTTGTCGCTAATGAACACTGCCACTCTCTTCATATCTTTTGTCAGCCTCTCTTATTTTCCAGTCTTTTTTGTAATGACTTTTCAGCTGTGATTCTGTTTGGCTCCAAGTGACTCAGCAAGATGCCATACGTGCATTGGAGCGGCATGGAGAGAACAAAGCTGGGAGAGAGTGAGTAAACAAGGATCGGAGCTTTCAACCCAGTTTGAAATCATCAAGCTACAGAACTTATGATAGACAAGTTCTGTGCCACAGATTTATCCCAAATGAATAACACATTAACACCTGTCAAAGGAACCCAGGAATGACATGTTTTGTTTTCTTCTTTTTTTTGACAATGTCTGTTCAGATAGTTCCACTCCCATCGCCCATCCATACCTCTTTAACAACATCTTCATCAGTCATTTAAGTGGCTGAGGAAATGACTTGAAGAGACACTGATTATAATTTCACTTCTTTGTTCTGTGAGGCTTCTCATTACAGATGAACAACTTGTTATGCAGCATCACCTATGCACGTGAGGATCTCTAAGTGGCAGCCGACTAGCTTCTACCTTAAGACTATAATATGAGTGATCACTGTTCTCGTTTTAAGCTGCTGTAAATGAATGAACAAAAAAAAATGAATTGAACTGATGGGAATGACAAATGAATGAGCTGACTGGGTTGTTCCTGTTTTTTTGGGAGCTCATTGCAAAGACCATTTTCTATCCCCGTAACCCCCGTATAGTTGTCATGAATGTTGTGATACGAACTAGGGAGAGTTTTATAAATGGTAAAAAGTTCCACACAGCTGGTTTAAATGGAGGTCTATGGAGAATGATTCACTTTCAGTTTTTGGCACCTCTGTTTCATTTTTCAGCCTCGGAGGTTTCTGCTTGGTTTTATCCCAGTTAGCAACAGCCAGAGTGCTAAAGAAAATATTGAAGAACAGTGAGCTGCAGTTCCTCATATGGCCACTAGATGGTGGATAAAAGACATTTTTTGCATTTTTATCAAGGCTTAAAGCTATCCATAGTTAAGTGCAGGGCTGCTTTGAGTGACAGGCTGTCTGCAAGGCATCACCACAGTCTATGAGTCACATCCACATATGGTCTATTCTGGCTCCAAAAATGCAAGATGGCGAAAATGTGCCAAGTGCACAAACCAATGGGTGATGCCACTGTGGCTCTGTCCATGAGTTTTATTTTTATACAGTCTACGGTAAATATGTAGGGAAATCTCCAACTTTACTATGAAATAAAAGTCTGTACATTTTTTCCAACGACAATCACAGCTTAACTTTATATAATGTTTTGGGTCCTGGAGACCCAGCTCTCTTTGACAACTCAAAAAGCAGACTTAACATTGAATTATGACCTTGATGCTAATTAAGGCTTATTTATACTCCTTTTACATATGAAAGTAGATATGTCCATTTCAAACGTTGTAAACGTCTCTGCCCTCATAACCAGGTCTCATTCCGAAGTCGTACATGGCCAGTTGCCGTTTTAGTTTAAGGTACCCGGCGGCGTCGGGGGGGGGGGTCTGCCCATTTTTCCAACAGCCCATTGGTCCGACATCCCATTGTTCCGACCATATTAAACCCATTGTTCCAAAGTCCCGTTGTTCCGAAATCATCATGATGCCCTGTGGTTAAGGTCTGGTTAGGTTTAGGCACAAAAACCACTTGGTTAGGGTCAGGAAAAGATCATGGTGTGGGTTAAAATGAAAAAGAAAGTGACAAACACATAAGCCGTGAGCCTGCTCCGCCTCAAGCCTTTCCCAGCTGACACAGAGCCGGTCGCAGCGCACCATCAAGGCAGAAATACGCCCGCTGGGAGCCGTTCAGCACCACGAAGAGCTCCCCACACAACCCGGACCCCAGAGTTAATAACAGGAGGTTATGGTGTTTCACTCTCTCCTCTCTATGACACTTGTATCTCGACCAGTGGCCTACTTTTGTTGCGTTGCTGATCCTCTATGGTACACAAATACAGTAATAATCACATATCGGAACAAAAGGACGTCGGACTAATGAGAGGTCGGAACAATGAGAGGTCGGAACAATGCTACGGCACCATCAGGGGGAAACGTGGCGGGACAAGAACGAAAATAAAGTCCGAGCTGGGTTGACGGGAGGGATGGTGGATGGGTCCAACAAACACCGACCATCACCCAAGAGACTGGTGTTTGTGTCCCTTGAGATTGTAAAGCCAAACCCTATTCTTTTTTCCTACACCTTATTTTTTTCCTAATCATGTGCTTACATTGGCTTAACCCAACCATGCGATTTTGTTGCCTAACCCCACCACATCTGTTTATTGTTGGGGGGAAAAGTGTCAAGTCGCAATGTTGTACTAACGTAGTAAATTTATTTTGAAAGAGACTGTGTGTAAACGGTAAATTTCTTGTGACTTCGGAAGTGTATTTTGAAAGACGACAATGCATGTAACAGCCAGAACTTGACATGGTGTCCCAGAACATCAGCAACCAACACACCCAGGGTACCTTGCACGTCATATCTGGACGTGGAAAGTCCATGACCAAATGTTGATATTTGATGAGGTCGGAGTGAGAATGTGTTGTTTCATGTGTCCTTTATGCTGGCATAAATACAGGCAACAGATAGCACTCGAGGGCAGAGTCAAAAGTTTCACACAACAACAAACGATGTGATGGTGGAGGAAATCATAATAATGTACCTTTAAATAGAGGCATCATTATAGACCATTATATGCATACATCCAGACATGTGGGCAGAGAATTCTTTTCACTTTATTACCGATTCGTTCCAGTCCGCTATTATTTAAATTTCTTTGTCGTCTCCTAGAGTTGTATCTCACTTGAACTACGCTACACTGCCTAAATGATCTCCAGTATACAACCCCATTTAATCCATATCCATAAGCTTTCAGAAAATGTGCACAAATACAAGATGAACATAGACTACGGACAGAAGACTCCATCCGTCTCCATATCTAACGTTGAGCATAAATGAGCCCTCATGTCTGAGCCTATCAAACTCAGCGTAGTGGTTGCCATTTTTTCATCCCAATTGACCCACAACCAATTTCCCAATTTTGTATTTTTCAGGCTTCAGTAACTGTAGAAATTGCCCCTAATAACAGCCTTCCATCCTCAAATATCCTCCCAGTTCAGTGTTTTTGTTTGGAAATTAAATACAAACAGCCAGCTGGGAGGGATTGTAGGAATTGGAGGGTGTTGGTGGATGCTATAACAAAATCAGGTCGAGCTGTGTCCCTAGAAAGTCCAATACAACTGAATGGAGTGAAAAAATAAAGATTGATGCCCAACCTAAAGAACTTCTTATTAAAGAAGTTCTTTTAACCTTGAAGACAAGTGTCAAGGTGGAATCATTTTACTCTTGAGTTAATTCTCCATGGATTGTCAAGCTCCTCCAGCCACCTTCAGAGATGTACTCCAGGTGAAAAACAAGGTGTTTAATTCTATGGATAATGTCAGCAGTTTGTTTACTAACCAGTATTTGCTCACGTCTCTGCATAAATTATGACTTATCACACAAACTCCAACAGCATGATGAACATCGGCGCCTTTAGAGAGTTGAGGTCAAGCATGACTTCAGGCAATGCAAGACCTCTTGTCAGCTTTGTTGTAGTAACATGGATGTGCTTTTAAAGTGAGTCTTATTTACAGTAAAAATAGCAACTTATTTTGGTCAGTGATAAATAGTCTGGAAAAAAACATAGGCCTTTATTCCACAATGAAACAATATCTTTCAGAATTAAATGTATTCATTTGAATTTTAATTCGACCTCCTTAATTACTAACGGAGGAACAGCAGCAGTTTTTCGAGCCACTGCGGCTTGTGGAGCAGTGTCAAGCAAATTAAAGACAACCACTTGTAACCATTCTACATTAATGATGAACTCTTAAGTATCAGTACCCTTATTACAATACATTAAAGCCGTATTATGTACCCCATATGTTGCTGGTCCTTGAATCCCCTGTAGAAGTTTTCCTCTCAGAGTCTCCATCTGGCATGATGGCTTTCTGAGACGTCTCAGCAATAATTGCTGCTATTTTGTCATCTATGGATAACACTGAAGTGGTACTCTGCCCCCCTCCTGTGGCTCTGACATCTCTTTTGTGTTCTGCAGTCCCGCTTTTGCAATCACTTTCAGGTCAATCCATTTTTTCTTCACCTGTGGCACACTTCTTATTACAGGTGACAAAGCCTCCACAGGATTTGTCTCCTGGCCCCATGCTGGGATCGTTTTTTTCTTGGACAAGCCACTTGTAAACGTGGCAGATAAAACATTTTGCTGCAGAAGACCCTCATTAAGCAGTAGCTCAAACTTATTGTCGGTGAAGTTTTACTTTTATGTCTTTTTTATTTGCTCTGTTTTTCCAGAACATGCAGACCTACATCTAGTTTACAAGAGCTTTTAAGGGGATGCTTTCTGGTGTATTTTATTATGTAAAAAATATGTTTGAGTATTATCAGATGGGGATCGTAGAATTATGCATACAGATGTATATTTGATTAAAGGGGCATTCCAGCAATTTATTATTCAACAAAGTTGGAGGAAGTACAAGACACAGATTAAAAGAGGGATGGTCAAAATTGAAGCAGTTGAGGCTGAGATACCCAAGTATTGGGTTAAGACCCAAGACACTGGATCCTGCATTTCCCATAATGCAACTCACTAGCACATTTTATTAGACCGGCTCATGTCTTTCAAACTACATACCCCGAAATTGTAATATATGGGCTGAAAATTTGCAGCCTTCAAGCCCAAGAAGAGATAACCCCGATGACATCACATTTCAGCTGCAATAAGAATATTTTGAAATTGTACATTTCTGCAGACCACAGATATGTGACATTTGTATGTTTCACATGTATCATATCAACAACACTGATCATCTTGTTACAATGCAATATTCTGTTTGGAATCTTGTCTTGGAATCTCTTAAACACCAGTGCAGACCAGGCACCCCCATTATGGCAACGGCACTCCCCAGTAGTTGTGGTCCCTCCAGCAGGACAATGCGGCATGCAACACCACAAAAACTTGAATGGTCCGAGGAACGTGACAAAGTGCTCAAGGCATCAACCTAGCCTCCAAATTCCCCAGATCCCCATCTGATGAAACGTCTGTGGGACGTGCTGGTACCCCACCTCACAACCCACGGGACTCTAAAGATCTGAAACCAACGCCATGGTGCCAGACACCAAAGGACACCCTCCAGAGGTCCTGTATCCATGCCTTAACAGGTAAGAGCCAAGTCAAGTCCAAGGAGCACCCACCGTGGATCTGGGGTACCTCTGTGGTATCAGCACGTCCCTCAAATGTTCGATCAGATTGGGATCTGGGGTATTTGGAAGCCAGGTTGACGCCTTGAGCTCTTTGTCCCATTCCTTGGGTCATTCCTGAGCAGTTTTTGTGACGTGGCATGATGCATTGTCTTGCTGGGAAGGTCACTGCCATCGACAGGTGGGTGGAGTGCGTTAAGTAGCATCCACATGAATGCTAGGACCCAAGGTTTCCCAGCAGAACACTGCACTGTAACAAGATGATCAATGTTACTCACTTCACCTGTCAGTGGTTTTAATGTTTTGGCTGATCAGTGTATTTCCATACATTTCCTGTTGTGACTGCACCACCAAAACTAGGTGGTTTTTAGCAAAACAATGGCAGTATTTCCAGTCGTGATTATGTCACCAAAATCAGGTGTTTTTTAGTAAGACATCAACAGTATTTCAGGCTGTGATTGCACCCCAACAACTGGGTGTAGCTAGACATTGGCGGCATTTCCAGCCATAATTGTGCCACCAAAACCGGTTATGCCCTATTGTAAGCCGAAACATGATCTTTTTCTAACTTCTACAAAATAGTCTTCGTGTCTAAACTCAAACACATGTTAACCACAGCGCTTTTGAAACTTAAAGTAACATAACGCTTCAACAAATGAAATGTTACATATTTGTGGTTTGCAGGAACGTATAATGTCAATATTTATTCTGACATTTGGGTTCCACAGTTACACACCGTCAGGGCTATTTTAGACTTCAGAAAAGCTCCCTCTAGAACAACAGAAAACATAATACAATTGTTCTCCTAAGCCGAATGATACTCCCTAAAATGAGTAAAGTGAAACAGTAAAATCAGTGAGTGCCCCTTTAATACCAACATACAGGCAGTTCTTACTTCCATACTTTGCATTTGTTTTGCATGTGGTTTGATTAATGTGTTTTGAAGAAGATAGCCCTAATGAATAACAAGGCACAGCTGAGGCTCTAAAGGCTGGACCACTGGATAAGAAAATAATAATTCAGGAAAGCAAAGGAAATTTCACTTTTGTCTGCACTTCAGCTTAATACCATGCTTTAAATATATGGAGTGGCAGTCTTTGAGTGTGTGAGAGCATTCAAAATGTTGTGGGCACTAATTAAATATCCATCTATTTACATGTGCAACCAAAGAGCGCTCTTTGTTTTTCATGTTTGTGTTTTATTCCCTTATCTCAAATTACTGTGTTTCATTAGTGCTTTGTGCACATATACTTTGCACGTACAGGTGAAAGCTCTGCACAGAAGGCTTTTCATCCTAATAGGTGCAAACATGCACATATACACACATCCCAAAAGTGATTACTGAAGGTGGGAGAGGTGGAGAAAATAAGTGTCTTGTCTCTCTTCCAACTTCTTTCCGGGCAAACAATCAATGATGGCCCAGCAACAATTGAGTTACTATCATTTAGTGTTTTCCGGCTCTGCTTTGATGCCGTCTACTTTCCAGACGAGGCTTGATGGGACTGGGGGGGGAAACTGAATTAACTTAAGTCACAAGGGGAGAATGGCACCTGAGAGCTTTGGTTATTCAATAAACCACCTTTCATTCACTTGCTCTCCTCCCTTGCTTTTTCTCTTCCTCTTTTTTTTTACTCACTTTCCCATGTGTGCATTAAATGCCTGGCTTCTTGGAGACAAGGTGAACAGAGACACCCAAACAAATGCACAAACAAAGTCTCTAATCCACGAGCCAGACTTGGCATCTTCGCCAACTGTTTGGACTTGTTTGCTTCTGTTGACTGTGAATTGTCTTGGATTGCGAGTGTTTAAAAATCTTTAAAGGATTATCGTGGGTATTTCAGGCAATTTCTCGAACTAAAAACAGCATTTGCATGCTTGTTTGTTATCGCTGTTGTCAATGACATTCAGTTCGATAATTGAATTGAATAAAGCAATTATACTACTCCCTTTAAATAGACTAAAACCTTAGCAACTTAATTGAAAGTCGGAGCTCCATTATAACCTGAAATGTTTTTACATCCAATTTTGGTGTTATTGTCTGTGTAAATAATAAAGTAGGAAAGCTGCCCACGTGGGAGCCATTGTAAATGAATACAACAGCTACATTATTTGGACATGAAACAGTAATGTTTCCTAAACAGAGTCCTAGTTTGAATTATTTCCTTTTTGTTTAACCTTTATTTTATGCCCTGTTGAGATCAGGATACCTCTCTGAAGTCCTGAATACAAATGACATCCAAATTGGAGCAGCTAACTGTGAGATGGTCCAGAGAGGCTTTCCTGCAAACTAGAAGGCATTTGGAACTCCAAATAAAACAAATGCAGCCGTGTGCAAACAAAACATTACCTAATCAACAGTGTCGACAACAATAATCACTTTACCTTCCCCAGTATTGATTGGAAAAATGCATTCAATGCGTTAGCATCTAATAGTTTGTGATTACATTACTGTAATTAGTTGCATTATAAATTCCGCTCAATTATTCCATGCTGCTTGTGAACATAATAGCTAACCTTTCTAGTGTTTGTTATTGCTTTGATATGAAAATGAAACCTGCAGATTCAAATATGTAATGTAAATAATCCTCATTCTGCTCAACACTGCTGTTTAATCTGGAGACACGTGTTAAAGGGGAACACCACCTATATTAAGAATTCCAACATGTTATTTCCATGGCCTCGGAAAGTTCAAACAATATTTGTGAACATGAGCTCCTCTCGCTTAAAGCCAGAAACTAGAGAAGTCTTAAACTTGTGATGTCATCGAGTATTAAGTCTGGAGCTGTTTCACAGAGCATGAATGAGAGACTGATTTTATGGACCCACAGAATGTTTGTTTGCTTTTAAAGCTCAATTCAAGAAACTATTTTAAAATGTTACAGGGAGAAGTTGCAGTGGATATAACTGGCCGGTCTTAGCTCAACTTAAGCCGACTGATTGTGTCACCAGGGACTCAAGCTTGTCAAGTCACCAGTGACTGGTTTTAGAATGTAAGGCACATCACCTGTTTCACTAGCCAATCAGCTTGTGGCAAAGTCCGCTGGCCAAGTCAGTTACAAACTGTCTGCAGTCGGTGTGTTTGCTTGCGGTGCCAGTCTCTGACAACAGCCTGTTGTCCCCACTGAGCCCGTTGTCGAGTCCGTCTCATTTACACCCCCACGGCTGCTGACTGACATCACTCTCCGTCCTCACGATGGGTTGCTGCTGCTGCTTGCTGTATGTGCACATCACACACATACTCATTGACTGATTAATTGACACTGGTCGTTTTGTTTATTGTGATGTATTTATAAAGAATATGTCTAAGACATCTGAAGCTCAAGTCGTCAAACTGTAGCCAGTATCTCACTATTACTATCCTCATTCATATCTAAGGGTGCTTTCAGACCTAGAGTTGTCTTGCTTTGGTCTGAATCAGGGTCTACTTTTAGTACAAAGTTGCACAGTTGCCTAGAGTTGGTTCGTGTTCTCACGGCAGCATTTACAAGCGGACCAGATAAAATACCTTGTGTGAGAAAGCTGCTCTTAATTGGTCCGAATTTCCATGTGGGAAAAATCCAGGAGGTAAACAAAACGTTGAAGAAGAGTACACTTGCAAGATAAATGTGACACTTTCTAATGTCACAATGGAGGGACAACTACGCAGGTTGATTTTAGCGCTGCTCATCGTGGACTATATTGCTGTCATTGTTCATTTTAGTCAAACCATACAGTTTGAAAACGAGGCGCGGCTCCAACTAGAAAACAATGTTTTGATGCATTGGATGTGCTGAATGTGCATATTAAGGCAGTACAGGAGGAGGTGCACATTAATAATCCTCCAGGACTGTAACATGCTCATGTTTAACCCAAACAATGTGTCATGTGACTGCAGTTGGTTCAGATCGAAGTCGGAACACGTTCTCACCACAAACGAACCGCACCAGAGTTCGTTCGTATTCGGACAGAGACCACCTCTTCAAGAAGGTCTCGGTGCGGTTGTTTTGGTGCACACCTGTGTGCGATGGTCTGTGGTCTAGTAGCATCAGTGTGAATTTACAGGGTTTCAGAATATTGCAGACCGACACATTGGAAGACGTTGCGAGTTTCAATTCATCTTGTTGCGAGTCTTTGTCTGAACTGGGCCACACACCCAAATGAACTTTATTCTATTGTAGTGCTCTCAGCTCTGAAACAGAAAATGTATCCATATACTCAGAACATTCCCCTGCGTGCTCTCGGTGTTAGCCATAACATTTTTCATCATTCATTGTCTGTAGAGCAGCTCCAGACTTTATACTTGATGACGTCACAAAGTGAATTTTATCACTTTTCTTTTAGGATTTGGGAGAGTTGTTCATGTTTACCCTTAAAAGGAAACTCCAACAAACTTAGACATGAGATTATAGTTTATTTGTGTCCTGCAGGACTTTTCAGCCTGTGAAAACAGGTCACTTCTGTGGCTCTGGGTGAGTCGTCTCTGACTGATCTTGAAACTTAACAGGAAGTCTCCTACACACTGGATAGTCTGGAGTATCAGAGATGTGGGCATTTGTCAGTCTGGGGAGTTGCATTATGGGATGAGTACTGTAGGATCCAGTGTTTTGGAGCTTCACTGATACCAAGGATGGAAAGTTCTACTTAGACTTTGATTATGTTTTTTTTATATCTCTTGCAAGTTTTCCAACTTTACTTAAGTGCAGTGCTAAAACATTAAAGTAACCCTTTAAAAGATACTGCTGTGCAGTGGCCGTCAATAAACTGTGGTATCGTTCAAAAGTTGAGCTGGACTGTTCATTCTTGACTTTTAAACAGAAGTCAACAAAAGAAACTCAACTCAAGGTCAATTTACTCAGTTGTTCTGGACTTTTTGATCATGATAAATGTTTGCTCAGTCCTCTTTATGAAACTGTAGATGCCACACTTTGCATGATTCTAATCTTCAAGGAGTTTTCATTCATGTTGACTTTCAAGTTTTGCTTGACACTCATTCAGAAGCTAATCTAATGGACAGTCTGAAGACACAATACATGATAATTTGTCTGTAGTTCTTTGGTTTACATACAAATATATATTCATTCCAATAAAACTAGACTCATTCAAATACGCTTTCACTGATGTGGACTGAATCATTCCTGGACTTGAAAATGAATGTCCTATCCAGACATAATGCATAATATGAATACATATTGAGTTTTCTGCCTAGGTCTGATGTTGTCCATACACTCTTTACATTTAATCTGGATGAGTGGTGTCTTGCCTCAGTTCACTTCAGGTCCCTGCAAAGTCAGAGAAATTACTGTGACTGTTTGTGACTGTGTGGTCTGTGAGTGCATGTGTGTGTGCGTACGTTTGTGGGAGTGTGTACAGTATGTGTCCCTGTGTGTATGGGCCGTTGCGTCCAGCTCCTTCTTGCTTGAGCTCCAGTCTGTGGAGGTAATGAAGATCAATGAGAGGAATGGTGGAGGCCGGCTGAGATCCAGGTACTGTCTCCCTGTTTCAGGCCAAAGCTCTATCGATCCCCCCGTGCTCCACTCTGCCAGCATCTGATAAAGGGCTTCTGTACACACACACAGACACACACGTTTCGAACGCACACACTCGCACAAACTCACTCATGTGCACTACCAAAGAAACACACCAAGTTGCTCAGGCTTAGTCCCTAATGCTGGGGAAGGAGTTAAGCCTCCATCACCCCTTTACAGTTTTCTGCACTGTCTCAAACACCTAAAGGAAAATGTAGAGCTCACATTTCATCATTGTCAAATAATGCTAGCTGAGTATAGCTATTTTTCACACTGCAAATTGCCTTGTGGTGGTGCTGCTTTCAAGTACACTTTGTAAGCTCTTAACTTCAGAATGCAGACGATGGGAACACAAGAAGTATATCATGCAGTCGAGAGCTGTTTTCATTGGCAATAATGAGAGGACGGGTCCTGCAATAATAGCAATTAATTTTTAATGGCTGTTATAGTACTTTAGAGATCAGTGGTGCCTGCAGCATTCTATCTTGTAGAATGTAAAATAACGGCAGCAAAAACTCTTTCACTCTCACACTGGTATGTGTGTGTAATTTTTTTTATTCATTTACAAGGCATCCTAATATGTTTCTACACTAAATTAAATAATTAAAAGTCAGTGGTGGATCTTCCTAAGAGTATTGATGGGTACGATGGAGTGCATTAAATCCCTTTTCCGCTGCACAAAAAAACATCTAACATCTGGCTTTTGTATCTCATGGGAAAGGTTACAATCGACATTCACACCCGGACAAATAACTCTGCAGTTGTCAAGGGTATTTATCAGCTCCAGCTACTATCGGCAGAGATGGAAATACAACACTCGGGCAGATGTGCTAATTTTAGCCTCTTTACCGGTGAGATGCAGTGATGGGCCACCACAAAATACTGTCTGTCTCCGTCCAAGCAGCACTTGAATAGGCCTACTGATCCAAATTTAGTTGGCACCCAGTTTGAAAGAGAGACTGATAAAGTAAAGCCCAGCTCAGACCAAAGAGTCGCGACGAGACCAGTTGAAACAGGCAACAACTTGCGATGAGCCGTTCTAACGTTATAAAAATTTGCCAGTTCACACCAATGCAACTAGATGAGATATGTGTATCATCTCTATGCAACAACTCTCTGTTCTTCTGTTGTGATTTCCAGCTTTTCAGGCTTATTTTGTGGCTGAATATAATTGTAGCTTGTGAACATATGAATGAGGATAGTGCATTTGTAGTAGTGATGAAACAGCAAGAAAATGAGCATCAGATGGACTGTATTCATTATAAATATGCCACAATAATATAAATAACCAGCACCAATTAATCAGTCAGTGAGAATGTGTGTGTGTGGGGGGCATAAGCACATACAGCGAGCAGCAGCAGCAACTGACCGTCTGACACCGGCACACCGTGAGGACGGAAAGAGAGGGCTCGGCGGGGACAGAGCGCCTGCTTCAGCAAGTGAACACACCATTTGCGGTCATTCTAACTAGACCAATGGACTTCACTACAAGCTTATTGGCTGTTGAAATAAGTGCTTTATGTTCTAAAACCAGCCGCTGGCAATTTGACCAGCTGATTTCAAACCAGCCAGTTCACACGGCTGCAACTTTTCTCTGCAACGTCCCGAATCTTTGGTCTGAACTGGGATTAAGAGATATAAATAAGAAGTAACCATTGTGACATTTCTGGCCTTCAAGTTATTTTCAACTGTTTACTAACCTGTTTTCCGGTCTGTTCATGACATCGAATGTGACACACGAGTTCAACAAAAAAAAGAAACAAACAATAAAGTCACACTCATCCACTACAGGGCCTGTACACAGCTCTAGTCCACTGGCAATGGGAAAGGAGTCTTTCACCCATTTTTTAGCAGGTTTTGCCATAGAGACAGAGTGCAACCTGTCATAATCTGAAAGCCACGCCCCCAAAGAGGAAACGAGGCCCGCTTTCCCCTCACACTCTCCCCCTCCGTTTCCAGCCCGTTGCGTTTTCCCTAAGTCCAAATGCTGAAAAGTTGCTGTGTGGTGGGCTGCACGGCCAATAAAAACACAGAGCCTAGCTTTTATCAGCTGCTGAGCAGAAAAACGGAACCTTGTAGAAGACAAAAGTGGATACAAGCAATAAAACGTGAGGCTTCAACAGGGAAGAAATTGTGGGATCCTGACACTCGGTATGCCTATGTGTGCAGCAAACACTTTGTCAAACCCTCCGAATGTATTTTTTAGAGTAACAGTTAACTGTATTTATGTATGTTAAGCTGAAGCAGTGACAGTATGAATGCAACTTCTGTTATAATTGTGCCCAGCGCTCCGCGATTCAAGCAGTATTTTCCAAGACGAGCAAGGTAAGGAGAAGGGACACTGAGGTAGACCGGCAATATTAAGCTTATCAATATACCGTTGCATCTCTGGTAGGCATAGCGTGCTAAAATAATCCTTTGCCATCTTATTATTAGCTAATTATTAGCTAGCTATAGCAAATCATTTTAGCAATTCAGTCGTGGAGACTTGAAGGCGTGGCTATGGAGGCAGAATGACAGCGAACGAGAGAAGAAGCGGAGGAGAAAGCAGGCCTCGTTTCCCCTTTGGGGGCGTGGCTTTCAGATTATGTCACGTTGCACTCTGTCTCTATGTACAAAAAAAAAAAAAACACATTAATTTTGGTGAAACAGGAGTATGCAGTAAGAGAAAAAGAAAAGGCAAAAGGCATCCAGGGTGCAGTACAAAAAACACAAGAAAGATGAAGAGGAACATACAGTTTGCAGTTGCTGTATTCTTTTATTGTTTCTTAATTATTATTGTTTGTTAGCCTTCTCATTAGCTCTTGTTTGTAATAAATGCAATAAATACAAAAGATAAGACGTTTCGTTTTTGGTGGGTGAGGGCTTGCCAAGAGCACCAAATCTGCTATTAATATTTACAGACTGCACGAGTATTTATGGGAGCTACTTGACACTTATACATATGGTATAGATGTATGTGTGCACATGTGCCTACTTTAAATAATTTAGTTGTAAGAGCTACTACATGGCATGATAATAATGATATTCATACTGGAACTAAATGTGCAGTCCCCGAATGAAAGGATGCCCCATTGTAATCTCCATGTTCAGATGTTGGGGAAGGATCTCAGTATCTTTAACAGCAGTGCCAAGTTCCAACTCAAAAATCTCAAATGATCACATCATCCCCAAACGCCTTTTGAAATTTGCCCAAGATCCATCTCAATATGTTCTAAAAGGTGCTAATTGTCTTGGCTTTCCCAGAGCTGTATTTCCAAGCGAAATAGTTCAAAAGAGATTAGATAAGTGTACTTTCCAGACAAATAGCTCCTTTTTCCCGCTTTATAGTGTATGGAGCAATTAAAAGAGGCTGTGAATGCCAGAGCCTGGCTCGGTACCGCTATTTCATTTAAATGAGCGAGCCAGAGAAGCCTTTTCCCTCAAATGGGTGGTGGCTGGTCCTGGGCCAGTTTTGCATGTCTCCCTCTGATGAGAAAGGTAAGGCCACGCAGGAGACTAAGCTGAGCCCGTATCTGAGCCAAATGGTGGTGTCTGAGCAGAAATTTGCTGCAGACTTGCAATTGGCATGACATGGCTGTTAATGCTCTGCGAACTGCACCAACCGCTTCGTGATGCCAAACATGCATTGTATTAATTGACCTAATTAGCATAGCTATGAGAAAACAGAGCAGACCTACATTTTCTACATGGTGGTGTGCTACTTCCTCTTCGCGTCTTTTTGGGTAATGTGTCTTTGTATGTATGTGCGTGTGCAAGACAGACAGAGAGGAAAGGGAGATGAGATATACAAAAAGTTCAATCAAGCAGGCGTTAGCTGTGGGCCAGTGTTAGCCTAAGCCACCCTGTGTTTGCATCTTCCTTCGCCGGAGTCTATTTCTCTGTCACAGCAGACATTTCACTTTTCTGCCTTTTCTTTGTGAGCAAATGAGACAAGAAACTTGAAGACTCGTGGGCATCTCCTGGCTCGGAGCGAGGCACAGAGGCATCTTGTCTTTCTTTCCCCCCCTCATTATTCCCCTCTTCTCTCTCCTCTCCTGTCGATCTCTCCATCTTATCGTCCCCGCTTCCACGTCTCCTCGGGCGAAGCTTAGGGAGAGGCAGTGCTCTCGGATGGATGGATGAGAGGATGGTGGGTGGACAGACAGGAAACACTTGTCACCCATTACGACAGGCGAGAATCACGTTATATGATTCGCGTGGCATTTGTCCCCCGAGGGTGCCTGATATGCCCATCATGCAGCTCAATCCACTTAGTGATGATGAGAGGCCACGCATCAAGATGCATACTGCGGGTGTGTAAACACATTCAATTGTTTAAATGCATGCATGCACAGTCACACGAGCATGCACTCACACGCTACTTCTCTTCGGCTCTTCAAGGTTATGAACAATGCAATTAAATTAACCCTTTGTGTTCAAATGCAAAAAATAAATCAATGTAAAAATAAAAAAAGCATCAGCAGGCATGACAGCGCTGGAGTCTCTTTACTGGCCCCTGCAGACTTTATCTACTCAACTACACATTGAAATTTAACACACTTCTGCATTATCATAAAGCACACATATACACACACACAGACATAGTGAGCTTGGCCCTGGTGTTCACCACCTCTCAATGCGGTGATGGTGTTATGCATTTTTATGTTGGGCCGAGGCCCCTCTCTAAATAGGGGTGTCACGGGTGCGAGGTTCGGTAACCTTGTGCTTTATTGTCTCGGAGCTGGAAAATGGGTTTTTATACCAGGGTGAAGATGAGATAAGGCGCTGTCAGGAATACTGGCCTCTCTGCCTCTTACCCTCGCTGCTGGAGGCTTATTGCAGCAGAGGGGACTAACATTCCATCTCTTCTGCGCTCTGTCTTGTATAGATTTTCCTTACTGCCACTTTCATTACATTTGGCGCTTTCTTTTCTGCTTTGACTTTCATGTTCTCTAACTCTTCCCTCGCACCCTCAATTTCACCCATCTTCATTATGCTGTCATTAAACCAGTTCTGATTTCATTGAGATCATTTATCATTCTGTTGCATGGATTCATTATCGGAATCTTTTATTGCTTGCTTTTTTTCCCCCTCCGCCTCTGTCTTTTTCTCAGCCTGACCCTGCAGTGAGACGGCCCTGGTGCATAGAGATTTTACTGTAGCTACTGTGAGTGTGTGTCTGCCTGCGTGGGTGAGAGAAAGACAAAAGATACCGAAAGAAAAACTATATTTCTCACAGACATTTGTCCTCTACTCTTTCCCTCTCTGACCACTACTTTGTTTGTTACCCCCTCATCCTCCTCATGCTGTCCCCTTGTCGTCTTCCCCAGCTGAGGCCATGTCCCATGGGGTCACATCTGGTGACGGGCCTCCCTTCCCATAAATTGCTGCTGCTGGATAAATATGTGTGCAGCTGTGCTGACACTTTACCTCTAAGTGCCCCCTGTTGCCCAGGGTTGTCTGGCTATAAATTGTCCCAGGCTGAGAGGCAGGACGGAGGCTGGATGTGTGATGCTCCTTGATGTTAAATCAGATCCTTTTCTCTGTTGCACACAGTGGTGAAAGATTCCATCAGAAAATTTATCAGTACTACATTGTCAATACAAACTTCCCTCTGCATGGTCATATAGTTGGTGGGTGTAGTTTTGTAGAAACAAAATGAAACTGCTCAGAACAAGGTCTGTGGATTAGCTTGAGTAACTGGGTCACGATTTCTGGAAAGAGACATTGCTGTTGAGTTTTTAAATGTATTTTGTCCTTCTGAGATTAAGAGCTGAGTGCCATCTAGTTCCATTATATTGGAAAGAAGGCAGACATCTCTAAGGCCGATATCTCTAACACTCAGCAAATCACACCTTAATAATCAAGATTGATAAATAGCATCGCAGGTAAGAGGAAAAATTAGATTTTTTGGATTTAGGACAAAACATCCAGTTCAACATATGCCTTTAAAGCTACTCTTACCTGTCTTGCATTTCACACAGCACTTACAAAAAAACATCCACAACTCCACCCCCCTCCAAAGGCCTACTGCCCCCTCCTCCATTACGACCTCATTGCGTCTATGATAGATGTAGGCATTGGCAAGGTAACGTTAGATACACGGAAGAGGAGAGCGGGTGTAACGTTACAACCGAGACAGTCAAACGCAACCCCGGAGTTTTACAACTCAACCAGAGTCAGTGATGACTGATGAGTTTTGGAATAAGGTTACAGTGCTAACGTTAGATAGTAGCGTTAACGTTACTAGTAAGTGGAAACGCACAAGGAAGATAACGTTAATGTTTCAGAGGCTACGCTACAGTAGGCTAACGTTAGCCATTAGCAACTGGATGCTGTGTTGTCATATTTAACATTATAGCGTATCTTACATTAGAGGCAAACTAAAAATACCTGTCCAGCAATCACTCTGCGACCATCTCGTCCCTATTTAGCTCAAGGTGAAGCTGCATCAGTCTTTGCCATCGCTCCAAAGCAGAGCCGATGTTGACCCAAGTTTTGGCTCTTGCAGCATCGAGTTCTCTCTTAGTGTTAGCTTTTTCTGCTATATTCTTTCTTTTGCCAACTGATTTCGCCGTTGGAGTGGCTGGAGGTGGAAGCGAGGAGATGTTACGTGAGTGGTTACATCAGTCGGAGGCCTCCACGTGGGGAAGACAGACAGGATGCCAGACCAATCGCTGCATTCAGTCTGAATGCAGTGATTGGTCGGAGTTTTCTTAGAACCATATGAGAATGGTATAATTATGAGTTTTTATCTCTGGGGGAATTCACTTACATTTTAATGTGCCATCAGCTTATTAATAGCGTTTTAACCTAAACAAAGAAAAGCATAAAATTTCCAGAAAGGTAAGTGTCGCTTCAAATAGCAAAGAAGTATGTGTGGATGAGCCATTTATTGTTGCCGTGCTTAACTAGCTAATATTGTATGATGTTCACCATGAAAAATACAAACTGCCCCACATGAGAGATGCTACCTGGCTGGCAGTAAGTCTGGAGAGAGGAATGGAACATAAGAAAAAGGAAAATGTACCAATAACATAATACATTGTTGCATTTAAGGCAACTATTTAAGGCGGTAATTCTCATGAGGCCCACAGTAGGGTGCTGGGTGGCTCTCTGACTACTTTGTTATTCACAAAGAAAATAAAATGGATTCACACTTGGATTTTTTTGTAGATTGAATGTGGAAAAAGGTGCCAGAGTGCATAAAGGCATAAGAACAGTGCTTGGACCCTGAAAAAGGTCCAGGCTGGGTCTCAAGTGTCCTCAAATCCTACGCCAAACGCCTCTGTACACACCTGACCCATGCCTCTTGGCAAAAATGAGAGAGGACAGCAAATGTTGAAAAACTGAAAACATGCAATTCATTTTTTATGCAGTGTGTTGATAAAAAATATGGTCATCAAGATTATTGTTTAATAACTAGCCCGTGCTCTTCTGTTACTTTCCAAAAAGTGCCCCCAGGCAAAGCAAGTTGAATTTCCCTGATTGAAGGTGTACAAGCTCCACCCCTCTCCTTCCTCTCACACCTGTGCTGCTGCACTGCTAATCAGGGAACTGCTGCAACTTGCTGCTACCTCTTCTTCCTGTTGCAGTCAAATTAATATCAGCCTTAACCCAGTACTTTTACATGGAAGTGGATTTTCCCTGTCCTGCTTAGCATCCCTTCACCTCTGGACACTTTGTGGCTCTTTTGAAATGGATATCTTTCTGCTGAAACACAGCTTCACTTCACCAAGGTAAGTGTTTGCTGCTGCATGTGTTAATGTCTTGGCTCTGCTCAGTTGGTGTTTGTGTGTTTGGTAATATGCTACAAGGTTTGCTGAAGCTGCTGGTTGTTTGTTTTGCTCTCCCAGGTCTTTTCCTGGACCATGTCATGATGTCTGCCAGCTAACTATCTTCTGCTGTCATGCTGCTATCTTTGCGGCTGTGTCATTTTGCTCTGGTTGTTTGGGCACATGCATTGTGCTTTCAATGTTGCATAAGTGCAACATGAATATTCATGAAGTATTAATGAGTACATATTTCCATGTCATGTTAGGCTGTGGTTGTTTTAGGGATGACCTTTTAGCTTAATGCCAACTCTGGCTTCGGGTTTGTAACATCATTTTATCTTGTGCTCAGCTCATTCACATTCAGCTTCACAGGGAACTCATGTCCACATGGGATAAGTAGATTTTTCCACATATGTCATTCAGCTATATAGCAAACAATAAGCAGTAAAGATATATTTCAACCCAAAGCAGTGGGTTTATATGTCAGCTTGCTTTATTATTTTTCATATCATAATTGCATCTAAACTGCTGAGCTCCTCCTCTAAGGTTTACACGGCTTCTACACCCTGCTGCACTCATTACTGACGCTTATCAGTGCCACAGGTTCCATAAGAAGAGACTGTCTGCTCGCTTCAAGCCATAAAATGTGGTGTTTAAAATGCTTAAGTTAATTATTCTATGCTGCATAACTGATGTGCCTTTACTCGCTGCTGCATATCAGGTGGATTGATATCCAAGTTATATCCCTCAGAATGGTTGGGGGTGCTGATGATGGTGCTGAAGACGTGCTCACACATGTTAGCTACGCTGTGCTTTGGGGTGAAGTTTGTTATTGTCACTTCCCAGTCTGTGCTGTGTTGAGGACAGTGGGGTGTGATGAGGTCAGAGCCTAAAGGGAAGATGCTAACTATCCACTCTGTGTTGACATAATTGGTCTGTTCTACATTATTTGGTTGACTGAATGCATTAATGGCACGATTGCTAATGATTCTGAGAGGAATAGAATCTCAGTGTATGTTTACAATAACTTTAGGGTAGAAAAGCCAAGTGTCACAGACATAAAATCAGATAGTGCTGAGCAAACACTGCCTCATTTAGTAAGTTTGTAGCCACCAAAAAAGGCCCACCTAAGAAAAATCAATAAGT
This sequence comes from Epinephelus moara, assembly GCF_006386435.1. Classification (NCBI taxonomy): domain Eukaryota; kingdom Metazoa; phylum Chordata; class Actinopteri; order Perciformes; family Serranidae; genus Epinephelus; species Epinephelus moara. Next base: position 10,710,127 of record NC_065527.1, read on the forward strand.
GTTTGCTATGTTCAGAATATTTTAAGTGCTTTACCTTGTTGGCAGACAGCTTTTTACATTGGGGGACTAAAGACACTATCTCAAGGCCACCAGACTCCATTGACAAAATCTGTAATTTTACTTCACAGAACTCAGAAGTTGATGGTCTACGCTGCGGGTTAATGTGTTAGATAAAGCAGAGAAAATATTTGAAATGTAGCATACACTTACACTGATGAATTTGGGGCGGCAGTAGCTCAGTCCAGAGGGACTTGGGTTGGGAACTGGAGGGTCACCTATTCAAGTCCCCGTCCGGACCAAAATATGGAGCGTGAACTGGTAGCTGGAGAGGTGCCAGTTCACCTCCTGGGCACTGCCAAGGCGCCCTTGAGCAAGGCACCGAACCTCCCAACCGCTCGGAGCACCCGTCATGGGCAGTCCCCTCACTCTGACATCCCTCCACTCACGGCATTTATAGGTCCTGTTTGTGCATTTAATAAAGTATATAAGAAGAAGATTTGCCCCTTAAAACCGAAAGAACTCTGATGTTGTTATTTTGTAACAAGTTACAAGTATATTCTAACATATTCATCATAGTAAAAGCTTTGCATTTCTCTGTCACTGTTTAATGTTCATGCCATTTTGTTTTTGGTCATAGTTATGACTATTTTGTTCAATGAAACAATAAGTATTCCTATTGTCACTTACCGGTCATCGGTCACTTGTGTAGTGGTTAGAGCACTCATCTTCCATGTGGAAGGTTGAGGGTTGGAATCCTGCTGGGCTCAATGTCAGCAAAGGCACGCGGTCGCAAAAAGTTCCCACTGCTGAATCAAACTGGATCCGATTAATCTGAGCCAAGTCCTCAACAAGGGTGTGTCTCAAACCCGTCATAGAAGGGTGGTTCCAGACATGAAAGCGGATTCAACTGGTAATCGGCCACTTGAATGTGCTATCATCTGTGAGTGCTTCTTTATTGTTATCCGTCATTGCGACTTCTGACTTCTGACATGTGTTTGTGGCTTAGCCAATAGGACGAATCTTCTGCTGTGCAGAGGATTGTAGGTCAGAAAAGCACACTGGCGTGCATACTATAAAATCAGACCGGATGTAGTAGAATATTCTGGTACTTTGGGGATACTGCATTTGACATACTATGTATTGGGACATACTAAATATTTTTCTGGCATACTATATAGTATGGTAGTATGGGTATTGGGACGCACAGTGTCGTCTCTCTTTTGCTTAGAAGTGGTGAATTTGCAGCTCACGGTAACTTAATATGACACAGTCTCTGGCTTTTATTTAGTGTCAGCAAAAACATTTGTCGCACATTTCTGATCAATTGTTGCCACAGTTAGCTTGTTTAGTATGTTACGTGAATGCCGCTGTCACACGATATGCTCCACTGAGCCCGTTCAAACTTTCAAACTTTATGTGGGACAAAATCCCAAATCCTTGAATAATCATATTGAACAGCCAAATTAGATTTCTTATTTTGTTATTTTTATGCTCCACATAAAAACCAAATAGTGTTTCACACATGCCACCAATCGATAACTATGCTTCAGTGCAATTTATCAATAGAAATATAATTGATTCGACTATCATAATTCTGAGTCAGGTACAGCAGTAGCCACCAGTTCACAGCAGAACATTGATTAGTTTCCCTGCCAGTAGATTTGGTTTATCAAAAACACATCCTAGCAACAGTATATGAAATGAGTACAGCCGAAATGACAGATAGATTGAACCACTGTGTTTAACTATATATCTTTATATGTTGCAGTTACAGCCTAAAATGACAACAGAATTAAACTAGCTCGTGGATTTTACATCGCCATAATAAAAATCTATTGCCTTGAAGTGACTGTTGTTGTTAGCGAGATGTCATGGTGATTTGGTCTATAGTATGACAATCTGAGGTTGCCAGTGGTGACACTGGGAAGTCACTGCACCTTGCCATTAAATAGTTTGGCATATAACCTCCTACTTAAAGCACAACATGTTGTTTACACTTTGGAGTTTGTATGGATTAAACAAACAAGATATAATGTGCTAATGAGTGAGTTTTAGACGCACAGGTAAGCAGATCCAGGATAGCCGTGTCCCTCTGTTTCCAGTCTTTATGCTAAGCTAGGCTAACCAGCTTCTGGCTTTTGCCGTTTTTTCCATCTTTGATAATGTAACTTTAGGTAGGAAAGCAAATAAGCATATATTCCAAAATGTAGAGCTATTCCTTTGTCACATATCTACTCGTCTCATGTGCATTTGCTTTCAATTTTGCTTCATTAAAAGGAACGATTGTGTTGGCAGTCATTTTTAGATCAGTCTTTCATTCATCCCAACATCTGATATTGACAGATTCTCTGCAAGCTTCAGCTCTGCTTGTGCTGGAAGAACACAGCTCTTTTTGTGCTTTGTGCCATTATGCGAAATCCCTTTATGAACTTAAGTAATCTCTGTTTTCTTGTGAATTCCAACCAGCTGGCACACAATGTAAAATACAGCGTAGAGGTTGACAGTAAGTAATTAGTGTGGTGAGGATATTTTGTCTATATTTATGTCGTGTGCCTGATTCAGACATGCAGAGGTAACACATTTTCACATCTAAAGCCTCGGCAACAGTCTGTTTCAGCAGTGTAATGCAAAAATGTCTGTAATGTCAAAAGAGGAAAATGACCCTGGATTTAATTAGTGTCATCACCTCTCTCAAAGTACATAAAACATATGCACCTGTTTTGGTTGAATCGCCAGCTTATTAGAAATGAAAATGAAGTTTTCTTTGTGGGGAAACTGAACAAGTTATGGCTTACACAACAAGCTAAGTACATTGCAGCATAGCACATGAACCTTGTGTGTGTGTGAGTAGTCAGAGATGTTATCCATGAGACATATCAAAGGCTATCATCTCTTATTTTCTTGTGTGGTGTTTGGGTTATTCTCCCTGCTTGTGGTTATCACCCGTGGCTTGGCTAAAGGGTGCATAAGTGAGCAGGGTGGTGCAATAAACCAACACGCTTGCCGCAAACCAAACATAACCAGAACGCCAACTTTCATCCCTTCTGTGGGAAGAGAGGATGTTAATTGGTTGGACAGAGCAGCAGTTTAGCCCGACTGTTTGATCTCAGAAGAACAAAAGTCTTAAATGCCCTGAGGGAGTCAAGGAGTTCAAGCTAGGCTGCTCTCTTTCTGATATCAGCTGAAAGAGTGTATTTTCATGTAGTGTTCTTCGTCTTGCTTTCTCAAATGACATGTTCTAAACTACTTTTGAAAGCTATAATTTTATTATTAGGAAGTCATTTTGAGGAGCAACAGTCTCAAGGTCCAGAATCATGAAGCACTTGACATCATCACGAGTGGATGAGTCTGTAAGATGCTGTTTCAGTTAGATGCTGGTAGCTCTGATTGCTGTGTCTGATTGGATGCTCCTTCATACACAAAAACCACCTGAGCCCTCAGTGTCACATTACTCCTCCTGAATAAAAGTCAGGGGTCATTATCAGTCGGTGAGTAATGCGCAGGCAGGATGCTCGGGGTACAAGCCACTTGTCTTTGTTGTGCACAGTGGGAGGCTTGGGCTGTAATTAAAGAAAGTTAATTTGACTCCTCATGTGGAGTAAAGGATCTTTTCATCTCAAAGACAATATGCTTGCTTCTTGCCTGATTGATGCTGTAGGATAATGTGTGCTGGCGTGTATTTTGTGAGAGTGTGTGACTAATCTATTGTGCAGCTGTGAATGGCCTTCCTATGACACTCCTCTCCTCCATCTGCCTCGGTTGCCATGATACATCACAGATGTGCTCCCTTGTTGCCTCACCTTCCTTATCTCTTTACAGTATTTTTCAGCGGGGGACAGGCTCAATTATAGTTCTGAAAATACCAACTGCTATCTGGTAAAGGGATATGAAAGTGTTGGGCATTGTCTGCCGGTACCTTTGTCCTCTTTTGCAGCATAAGTCAGTGAAATATGACAACACATGGACACACTGTTTAAGCCCTGTGTTAAGGGAGGATGTTTGTTATTAAGATTTATAAACAGTGCTTGTAAGATACTGCTTTTCATAGCATATAATATTACTGCAACGTGAATCAGAGTGAGCTGAAAGGCGAGCATGATCGTGTTTGATTTGCTGCGGCAGCTTGTGTCTTTGATGCAGAGAACAAGTGCAATGCAAGCAGTGTTCAGATTATTCAAAAATTGTTTCTCTGAGGGGTACGGTGAACTTTTGATTGGTGCCTATCCTCATCCTGGAGCAGCGGCGTTCCACAGCACCACTTCGGTTAGTGGGGGGCAGTCGGTGCTACTGACAGAGTGAGACTGCCGCCTGGCTCAGTGAAGCTGAGCGCCGGCGCTTGGATTCCCCCTCCTTCTGTCACAGCGCAGAGAGTCTCAGCTCTCTGTCTCAGTGCTTTTCTAGGTCAGGATGATCACAGCACTGCAGCAGCACACACACAGCAGGCACAAGTGCATCCACACAGACACCGACGGTGTACAGTATAATCGCACAATGAAGTGCAGATGTTTGTGCATTGCACACACACATGCATCAATAAATAAATGCACAGAAAAACACTTTAAATGCAGCTTGATGTATGGAGACACACAGCAATTTGTTGTCTTGTCCACTCCTGTTAAGCCTATATTACGGCCCTCGAACAGAGACAAAGACAGCTCTATTGTAATTCTGCAATTGCAAGACCAGCATAAAGCACGAGGTCATTTATACAAGGTCAGTTAAGTCGAGCCCACCTGTTCTTTTGCTCCTACGCCGAGCACTCTGAGGTGCAGTATATGGGCATTATGATTCATCAGTATCCTCTCAGCATTACTCATTTCATTCTTTTTTAAAGACTTGTGCCAATCACAGCGGTGCACGACAAGGATGGCTCACCAAATGGAGAGAACTGCATCTCCAAATGGGAAAATAATCAGCACTGCAAATTTTTATCCAAAGGAAGATGATGAACTCCTTTTTAAGAATTCGATTTGTTGTGGAAATGTTGAAAGTCTGGGCATGTCATGTTTTCTGCATAATGTCCCACATCTTCATTTCGCAGCTCAATTCTCCACAAAGTATTTGTCATATGCAGACTTTGGGAAAATTAGTATAATAAAAGTTAAAATGAAGAAAAGAACACTGATTGTTTTACTCAAACTAATACGGTAGCACTTAATTAGATTTGGCCACAGTTCCATGTGACAATAACGCCACTGCTGCCAAACTAAGTGAAGCGGTTCGTTTAAGCTGATTATGATTGCATTAATTGATATATTTCTATAATCCTGTTTACATGACTATCAGACACAGTCATTGACTCAACCACAGACAACATGGTCCAAACTATCTCAGCAGTTATCCAAGAGCCATTGTTTGCATCACATCACTGAAAAATGCGTTTTTGAAATAAAAAGAGAAACACTGCTTTTGACAAGTTGGAAAGGAGGCTGTGAGGCTCGGGTTGTCAGGGGCAACAGCAACATTATCCTGGCTTTCTTGGAAGGAAAAAAGAAGGGAGAGAGAATTTTTAATAGTCTTTTAATAGTCCACAATGAAAACCATTTTTCATTGTGGACTTTAATTGTGTCCCAGGATGTCACACATAAAACGGGATGATACTGAGTTTTAACTGTGTCTGACGTGTGCTGGAGCACGGAAGTTTGTGTGCTCATTCTGGGGCAGTCAGGTTGTGCATGATTGAAGTGAACAGTGGATGCCTTCGGGTGGCAGTAGGGATTCAATCAGCTGAAGCTGAAGGCTTACATACAGCCAGGAAGCGGAGGTTGTTGAGTGCATTAAACATTTCTGATGCTGGATGTCTGCTGCTTGGAGAGTGTTTAAGAGTTTGTAGTGTCTGTGCATTTTTGTCAAGTACTTGGTTTCTGATTACTGACGGAGTCGCCAATTATCAACTGAATGGCACTGTGCTGAAAACACCTGCTCCTTGGATTCTCCATGCAATTTCAAGAAGACAGCTTTTACTAAAACATCTCCATTTGCAATTCTCTTGTCTGCATAATCTGTCATCTTTTTGTGTCTCTTTGTCTGTCATTGTACCTTCTGCTCTGCGTTAGGCATGGAAATACTTAAGTGACTAGCAAAACATGTTTTAAAGGTCTAGTGCGTAAGATTTATGGGGATTTAGTGGCATCTAGTGGTGAGGATTGGAGATTACAACCAGCTGAAACTTCTGCCGATTAGAATTCCTACAACATTTATTGCTACTGGAAGCCAAATTATCCGCAGAGGTCTCCAAAACAAACAGACCAGGTGATTAAAACCAGAAGGAGAAGTTATTTCTGATCTAGACGTTCAGGAGGTTTCTACCATGAGCTGAATTACCCCCAGAACTTTCCTCCTCTCCGAAACAGACGTACCTGGTGATTTAAACCATTAAACAGTTCACTTTACAAATCAGTGTTTCTGGGATGCTGTTTGGCATGTCAGAGACAGGCCGCTAGCCTAGCAGCTGCTGATGCGTGCTCACCCTTCTCTCTGATAGCTTAAGAGCTAGACACCGAGGAGGTTTTTACTGTGAGCTGAATTATCTGCGGAGGTCTCTTCCTCTCCAAAACAAATTGAGCCAGTGATTTAAACTGGTAAAAACACTGAGTGAAGCAATTTCACTTGAAAAAAAAATCAGTGTTTTTCTGATGCTCTTGTCGCAGAGGGCAAGAACTCGTATGGCCCTATGCAGAGCCACGGTTTGATTTGTCCAATCAGGGCTACTGTAGAAACATAGCAGTGCAACGTAGTAATCTCCATTGATGAGGACTCGCTCCCTAAGGTAACACACACACACTATTCTTATTTTTAGGTGATTATACACCAAGGAAAACAAACCTATTGTATTCAATTTCTGCCAATATATCCCCCTAAATCCTAAAGACTGAACATTTAAGGTCAAGAAAATACAAACTTGTTGCAGTGCTGGTGTGCCAGCCATCATTCTGCCATTAAATTACAGCCCAGAGACAGTGCAAGATAGATGGACAGACACAGAAAGATTGAGAGAACATTCAGAAGACTATCTTGTTTTGAGGGGGCAGAGGTTTGTTTAGATAAGGAACAGGCTGCCATTACCCCAAATTAGTAGCAAAGTGTTCAAAGAGCTCCTTCTGATTAACAGAAATGATCCTGTCGGCCAAATAGACAGTGCCAGGCACAAATTAACCATCAGCTTTTGAGACACTAATTGAACGTTCTCTCTAAACAACTGATAGTATAAGGTTCCCATTTCTATTTATGCTTTTTCTTCCCAAACCTCTATCCAAAACTGCTTTTCCCCTTTAGTGGCCATTGAGACTCCCTCACAAGGAAATAGCTTTTGACAAAGCAGCCGCATGAATAGGAGAGAGGATAGAGAGCCACAGTGATTTGAACCCTCATTGAGAAGTTGCCATGTCAGTCTTGGCACCATGCGGAAGAACATTTTAAAACAGCTAGATGGTGTGCATATCAAATGGAGAGGAGTGCGATATCACCAAGAGATGAGCAGCCCTCAGATGAGACAACACAGTTTTGCCATTGAGAGATAAACAGGAGAGAAAGGATGGGGGAGAAAAAAGCTACACAAACAAACAAACAAACCAAAAAACACACAATAATGAGCATTCCCCTGACTGGTCTGATTGCATAACTCATCAGCTTTCACCACTGTCTTTTTTGCATCCTCCCAGGAGTACCTGCTGTGCAAAGTTTGCAAGCAGAAGTTTGATGCTTCTGTGGGCTGTTTTGAGAGAGAAAATACAGCTTGCAGATCATTATCTGTAGTGTCTGAGAGTGTCCTGACCAGAGTACTATGAAGGGTTTATCAGATGACATAGTGATAAGGTCATATTTGATCACAACTGAATGAGTGAAAGGTCAAATAGAGAAGAGATACAGTGAGAAAACATGCAGTTTAAATGAACCAAATATTTCCCAGCAGTGCGATCATGTGATGGTTTTGTTGTTTCGTGAAGACAGCAAAGACAAACTGATGCTGTTTGACTGTGAATCCCATCATGTGCTACTACTACACTACATGGTGACACCTGAGAAATCCATATGTTAGAGACCTTTGCAAGGCTCAACCAGGCTTATTCCCTCAACACTAGTTTACACAGAGATTTACTGAGCTATTCATCTGTTCATTTCTATTCCTCTACCTGTCACAGAGGAGGTTCATGTGGTTGCCAGTGTGTGTGTGTGTGTGTGTGTGTGTGTGTGTGTGTGTATGTGTGTGTGTAGATGTGGGTCTTGTCCCACCGTAGAAAGCCACAGAGACCTAACAATAATGTGGCAAAGTTGCTCAACATGGCGTGAAATGACTTTATTGCATTTTTACATTAAAAGCACTGATAGAATACATTTCTAATAAAAGGGACCACAGTGCCCCGGGGAGCAGGCATGGGGTCTGCCAGTCATGCGAGGTGACGTGCGAACATGCTTTTTTTGTGTGTGGAAAAGAGAGTGCGAGCGTGGAAAAAGGAACCCGGTAATCAAAACGGCACGAGAGCCAAATGAAACGCGTCAAATTTGCACTGTGACGTTCTCGCGCCCAGACAACCTTTGTAATGGTGCTAATCAGTGTTAAGTTGTCAAGACTAACATGAGTGTTATCAAAAAAAGACTGATTACCTGTTACTCATGTGACAAGGGGGTGATTGTGTGCACGAGCAAGGTGCAATGAAGCAGGCTAAATGATAGATAGCATGGGGAAACAAAGTGGTTTGCCTTTATTGGGATTAGACTGACGACTTAACTCTGCGGTATGTTCACCTGAAAGACCTCTGCCTGTTGTGTACACACTCAGAATGGACCACAACAGTGGCTGCTCAGGGAATACCGCTTGGTACATGCACACATGGCGCAGATGTTTCCAGTCATCTCTGTCGGCTTCTTTAAATCTGTGCTAAATTTATGCTAAATTTACGCTCCTGTGTCTATTTCGCAAGTGTTGCCGGTGCTTTTCGTAGTTTGCATTGTGGTGGCGTGTAGCTGCAAGTCACTTTTTGGGACGGGGAAGTCAACTCATTACTGTGCAAACTCTCCTCCTGTCGACTCTGCTATCTGGCTAGGTCGTGATTTTCAAATGTAAACATCAGTATGTATATAGGAACAGATGGAGAAGATGGGCACCAGCCAAAGTAGCGTCCTGCCAGTCACTGTACCGATGTTGCATAGTAAACTTGATGACCTCCATGCCCTCAATAGTTTTAGTGGGATATCAGGAGCTGTTTTATTTCACTGAAACTTGGCTTAATCCTGGCATACTGGACAGCATCATTAAACCAAGAGGTGTGTGCCTTGTGGTGAATAAGGACTGGTGTGACAGTGGGAATGTGAGGTACTCTCTGGTTCCTGCTCATCCTGCACCACAAGGAAGAAACTGGATCATTGCTATGCACTGTCCAGAGGCTGTAGAGAAAATTCTTTGCCTGTGTTTGGGAGGAGCAACCATGCGGCCATCTTGTTAAGGTCAAGACATGTAAAAACAAACTACAATGCATGCCCCCAGTGACAGGAGAGATGCAGCCAATCAAAGTCTGGAGCAAGCTCCAGGACCACACTGATGATGTCACAAATGACTCCAATAAATTCACTGAGTTTGTGGGGATTTAACTTATAAAACAACAGAAGCAACCTCACCTCTGACTACACCCGGCATCATATGGTGTTTCTGGTTTCTCGGGCAACAAAAACTGATCTGCAGTAAACTCTCAGCTAAACAGACATCTCACTTCTCTGCTTGCAGCCCTCTGTGGTGGAACGTTTTAAGTACCTCCAAATGTTTCTAAGTGGTATTGTTGATGCCGCTGCTGTTGCAAAGAAAAACCAGATCCCTTTTCATTTTCCTCAAAGTAGCAGCTACCAACAACACAGGACACAAGTGCAAGTTTTTTCATTCAGTCTATAAGGAAATATGAAAGCAGATAGAAATGGTGCCAGGCTGCCAGAATGACTGGATTGCCAGTCAGTCTTCATTTTCCCAGTAGATTTCGTACCCGTTGGCAGACAGAATTGCATAGTGAAAGTAAGGTTTATGGGGAAGCAATGTAGCCTACATTGCATTTACTTCATAATGATACGCTAAAGCAAAGAAAAAAGTGTCTATTGCCAGTTTAAGTCACTTGAACTGTTGGAAGCTTAAACCCAAATTAACTGTGAAGGGATCAAAAATGACTGAAAATTATTCAATCAGTGGATTTAATAATGGATTTAGTTTGGAAATGCTGTTTTAATGTTTTAAAAGACATGGCTAAAGCAGCCAGTGCTGTTTGTTTCTGCAGTGTTGCGTCTTACTTACCTCTTCCTCCTACACAGCACCCAGTATGAGCCCCCAGAACTGTGAATTGCCCATCCAATGTGTGGCTGGACCAGCATTACTCCCAGCCTTCTAATGTGTGTGATCAAACCACAAAGGCCTCTGGCTTGCAAGGCTCCAGCAGCCGTCCAAAGAATATCTTGTTGGCTTTGGTTGTCCGACACATTCTAGCTGAGATCAACATTCAGAAGAATTGTGTGGAGGAAGACATTTTGTCTGTGCTGACATCTGAGGAACAGGTCTTATTACAGAAACCTTTCTGAACTACAGTTCTAAGGTCACATTTTGTTCTGTCCTTTTTGTTTGCAATCGCCAATGGACACTGTGAACATGTGATAGAAGCAAAAGAAAGGAAAATGCATGGGAGGGCAGTATTGCCTTTTAACAGCTCCCTACAGCTTCCATTTTTAAGGAATATCCTGCACGGTACACCTTTTAAGGTTCAGTCTAAATGCAAGCTTGGAAGTGCAGTTTAGAAACCACAACCACAATTAGGTGTTGAAGTAAGGCCTCATATTTCAAGCTTTTGAATGGTGCTCTTAGCAGTTAAGAACAATAGCACTATGGACTGAGGAGATTTCCGCAGCCCAGTGACTGAATTACGGCACTTAAAAAACAATCTTTGAAGGATCTACAGTTGCGAGACACAAAGGTAACAATGTAGTGAGGGTTGGGTCTCAATAGCAAGATCCATATGTGTTGTGTTGTATGTGTTTTACTGCCCTCTGTGGTGGAAAGTTTCAAGCCAGTTTTACCTCTGACCACACCCAGCATCACGTGTCTCTGATTTTTTTGGGCAACAAAAACTGATTTGCAGTTAGCAAATTACAAAAGCTCCCAGTTAAAGTGGAAACAGACAACTCTCCCTCCCCCAGGTGTTTTCAGGTGGTATTGGTGGCGCTGTTTCTAAGACACTGGATAGCTTTCCATTTTTCCTCGGAGTAACATCTACCAAAAACACAGGACAAAGGCACGAGTTCAGTCATTCATTTAGTCTATAATGGAGATATGAAAGCAGATAGAAATGGTGCCAGGCTGCCAGCCTGACTGGATCGCCATTCAGCCTCCATTTTCCCAGTAGATTTTGTACCCGTTGGCAGACATAATAAAGGCGAGGTTTATAGGGAACCATTCTAGCCTACACACAGATGGTGATTCTATAGGTCTTAATTACATTGTGCAGTCAACGTTTACTTCATAATGATATGTTAAAGCAAAAATTGCCATTTTAAGTCACTTGAAACTGTTTGAAGCTTAAAGCCAAATTAGCTTTGACGGCATCAGGGATTTTCAATGATTCGATCAGTGGATTTAATAATAGATTCAGTTTCCAAATGCTGTTTTAATGTTTTAAAAGACATGGCTAAAACAGCCAGTGCTATTTGTTTCTGCAGTGTTGCGTCTTACTTACCTCTTCTCCTACACAGCACCCAGTATGAGCCCCCAGAACTGTGATTTGCCCGTCCACTGTGTGGCTGGACCAGCATTTCTCCCAGCCTTCTAATGTGTGTGATCAACCCACAAAGGCTTCTGGCTTGCAAGGCTCCAGCAATCATCCAAAGAATAGCTTGTTGGCTTTGGTTGTCCGACACATTCTAGCTGAGATATCAACATTCAGAAGAATTGTGTGGAGGAACGGGTCTTATTACAGAAACCTCTCTGAACTCTAGTTCTAAGGGTACTTTGTTTGATTTCCTGCCCTTGCTGTTTGTTATCACCAATAGGCACTGGGTACACATGATAGATGCAAAAGAAATAGGTGAATGAATAGGAAGGCAGCGGAAGTCCAATTTCACCTTCCAACAGCAACCTATCATGCTTTCACATCCCATCATCAGTGATGATGCTGTCAGCCCTCACCAGAAACCCCAGTGTCGGACAAGCGCTTAATTGCCTGGCAACATGTGTAAATAGCCCATCCTCTGGAAGGGAAGGAGGCTAATTCAAGCTGAACCCCATGGCCGGAGGGACTCTGACACATAACGTGACCTAGCAACAACATCACAGCATGGCTAGACCTGTGTAATGTGCGAGTGTGAGTGATGGAGAGTGAGACAGAGAGGGAGGGATAGAGAAAGAGAGAGATGAGAAACCGAGAAACGGGTTATCATCATTACAAGGCTAATCGCTAACATCTGCAGTGAACTATCACATGGGAGCAACGGAGGAGGACCATTTAGTTAGTGCAGATTTGTGTGTCCGTGTATCTCTAAAAGTTATTTTTGGCATGACTATTGAGGGCCAAGGTAAGCGAAGCAGTAGCAGGTGTGATTTTGAAAATTGCCAAGGGGCCAAACAACCAAGAAGTACCTATCACTCAAACAAGGCAAACCTCCATTACAGGATTGTCCAAATGGAACCAAAAATATTTCTTCCTTTCTCACGCTCTCCATTACTGTCTCTATCAGTTCCTCCTCTCCGTCCCTCTGCTGTCATATGTTACAGACTGTGCTGACGGATAGCAAAAGAGCAGCAAAGCAAAGGCAGAAAATTCATGTTGTACCTTAGAATCATTTTGCATCAGATAGTCGTGAGTTTCAAAAAGATTCAGGTGTTACATGTGAAAATCAATTCAGTGTTCTTGAAGGTTTGATCCTTGCAAACTCGATGCATTTTCTGTCCTCACGACCTGATATTCATCGAGCTTTGGATGTTCCCCTCTATGCACCAGAGTGAGTGTTAGTCAACTGACTCTTTTAGTCATTGTATTTTCTCCTAGCTTTTAAGATTTCACTTAGAGGGACTCATTCAGTGCATAACCTTGGTGAATTTTAGCACCAGTATACTTCGTCAGAACTGCTCGTCAGAGGGTTGAATGGTTTCAGACACCCCCACACCTTTCTGACCTTGGATTGTGGGGGGATTGTAACTTTCTGACACCAACAGTCTGACATTCACAAGCAATGTTGGCCAGACGTACAGATGTGAGAAAGTCAGGTTGGAGCTTTTCTCTGTAGCTGTCTCTTCCAACTGGCTGTGGCGCTATCTTGTGCGTACAACCAAGTGCAACACTATGACTGACTTCCAGGAGAAAGTCTGAAACTGTGCGCCATTGTCTCCACATCATATGATATTATTTAAACTGGTAAGTGAGGACATTTGAGGTTAAGAATAAGATGAGGATTGAATTTAAGCTTGTATATGTTAAATTCAACTGTGATCTCACCTTCACAGACAGCTAAAAATAAATCAAGCGATGATCTCGTATTGAACGCCCCATCAAATAACTTTTTAACTGATGTTGTCTATAAATATTCATCGGTGATGAGAAAACTATTCCACAAATGACAGGGTAACACAGATCACTTGGAGGAGCTTGTTATGATCAGGTTCCTGATGGGATGAATGATTGCCAGTGGAAGATCCTCACACACGCTTGATTCCCTGCCTGGATGGTATGAGTTTTGTTTTTTGCTTTAGTTCAGCTTGGAGAGAGATTACTGAGCGGGGCCTCTCTGCCAGTAGTGCTTCCAGCAGCCGTTAGACAGTTATCAGGGCAGAGAGTGTGAAATTATCTCTCACCGTGGTGACTGTCCACTCGCTCTGTCCCATGCTCCACTGCAGCATCTAATTAGCACCTTCCTGATGCCCTGTGCCACCACAGAGATACTGTACAGGCAAAGAGAGATTGACACAGAGGATTGAATCTTTAGAAGCCAGAACATGCTCACATGTACAGACACACTGTTGTACTAGCAACAAGGCAATACTTTTGATCTTTAAGGGGTTTGTTCAGTATTGTTTAACATGGACCCTATTTTCTCATGTTTTTGTGTGTAAATGACTAATGGGGACAACATTTTCTTTGGAGCTGGTCCAGTATTGAGTGAGCTAGCTGCAGTCGGCTACAGTGTGTCAATTTATGTCCACCAAAATTGCTTGTTTTTGCCACTGCTATGCTCAGATTGGTATTCTAACTGTCTGACAATTTATGGAGAGGATCCCTACAGAGATAGACCTTGGCCATCTTGCGCCGGTGATGTCCTTTGGAACCAAAGTTGGTGTAGCATCGACCTCTGTGGTATTGAATACGCTCCATCCGTCCAATTGCAAGCAACGCTATTGATTACGAGCACAGCATTGGCACACACGGCTCTCAGTCATTATGTCAAACCCCCTAGCTAGCTATACCCAAACGGAACAACGAATATTTGGACACATATGGGGCAGTAGCTCAGTCCATAGGGACTTGGGTTGGGAACCAAATATGGAGATTGGTAGCCAGTGGTGCCAGTTTGCCTCTTGGGCCCTGCCGAGGTGCCCGTGAGCAAGACATTGAACCCCCAACTACCTTCCACCTTCTTCTTCTTCTTCTCAGCATTATTATGATTATTAGCATTATAAGATCTACCTTATATGATAGAAACCATCTTTGGAAAAATATATATATTTGATGTCTGCTTTGTTTGTTTTTTATTTTGTTTCTGTTGGCTTTGAATGAAGTGTTTATATGGTGATGACAGAGATGGGGACTCGAGTCATTGTGACTTGGACTCGAGTCGCTGTTATGATGACTTGTGACTTGACTTGACAAAAAATAAAAGACTTGAGACTTGACTCGGACTTGGAAGTTAAAGACTCGGGACTTGACTTGACTTGAGACATGATGACTTGACTGACTTGAGTGTTATTCACATCATGTTTTCGGTTAGAATATAAAATTAATAAATTAATTTTAAAAATAATGTCGATTACCCGGTAGGAGCGCAGGCTGAGAATGGCGTTGTCATGATTGGATCACTACCCTGTCAATCAGTCATGCCCTCTCTACGTACCTTACGTGTTTATTGGAGAAACAGGCCCTCTTATATCAGATAGGCATCAACATGTCAGCGGGAGGGGTACCGAGAGTCATCGTCTTCGGCTTTCGGAATTACCATTATTACGGCAAAAGACGAACAGCACAGTGCAAGACATGCGGCATAAACATCTCGGACAGCCAGGCGACAACTTCAAACTTTGTTCGTCATTTGAAGAGCCATTCTGCCCAGTAAGTGCTTGTCAATTAGCTAATATTATCTGGTTAGTCGGTAGTTAGCTAACGTTAGCTTGATACGATACGGGGGTGGGGTGGGGGGGTGGGTCGGTTTGGTGGAACTTGTTTTTTAATTTATTTGCTAACATTAACCCCAGAAAACGTGAGCGAACATTCCGACCGGTTCATCACAAGACCGGCTGTACGTTTTATGAACGAGCAACACAGGGTTAAATGAGCTAAATGGGTGATTTTGGCCGCTGCCTTGGTTAGTGTGTGTGTGTGTGTGTGTGTGTGTGTGTGTGTGCGCGCGCACGCATGGGGGTCGTCCCTGCAAAGTAAACATTGCAGCGATGAAGTCAATGTTTACTGACAGTTACTTATATCTTGTCTTTTCACTTTATTAAGATCAGATTCTGCAGGTAAAATTACAATAATAAGGTGACTTGAACTGGACTTGACTTGACTTGACATAACCTGTGACGTGACTTGACTTGACTTGCCCAAGAAAAAATGACTTGGGACTTACTTGAGACTTGAAGGTTAAGACTTGAGACTTACTTGAGACTTGCACATGTGTGACTTGGTCCCATCTCTGGGTGATGAAATTACTCTTTATTTAAATGGAGTGTGGTTGGTTTGGCTTGTTTCTTGTTAAACAAAGGATCTTACTCGATAACCAAAAAGTCTTTCTCAAAAGGGATCCTTTTCATTAGTTGTCAGACAAGAAGAATAATAATCTGAGCCTGTCAGTGGCAAAATTAAGCACTTTTAGTGGCCTCAAATGGTTACATTGCAGCTTGTTTTGGCACTGCCAGCTGCAGCAGTCTCACTTTATACTGGACAAATTAAAAAATTGCTGCTCCCATTTGTCACTTAGGCACAAAAACATAGGAAAATAGGATGCTGGTTGAAAAATATTGAACTTATCCTTGAGCGGAAACACAACTGCTGTATAACATTATTTCAGGTGTATGATGTAATCAAAGCTGAACTGTAGATGCAGGTTACTGTATCATTATGCTGTTGAAGTATTTCTAAAGAAAACTGAAGCACCTAAGGTTAATAAATATGAAGAAAACAAAGCTTTCTATGAAGTCTCAGGAGAAAGCACCAGATGTTCCCTTCCCACTAATGAATCTATATTGTGTTTAAAATGAAATTTGCCGGTAAAGCTATAAACCTTGGTAAACATTTTATAGAAACATATAGTCATACAGTGTAGGCATGTTGGAGAATGTATCAAAGATCAAGTGATTTACAAGTGACATTACAAAATGCGTACTTCAGTTATAATTAAAGACGGCTGCATACCATGATCTTATGCATCATGCATAAGGTGATCTCGCTTGAAGCACTTGCGCAGAGTTTCTGGCGAGCTGCTGTTTAACTTTGTAATTTTACTTTATAATTAATTAGCATAATTTTCTAACAGAGATGTACCCTTCTGACATTTTGAAAAATTAATCACATTGTTATTCGTGATTCACCAGACGAACACATGGCCAGAATTGTAAATTAACACATAAGTGCAGCTGTAAATATGTAAGTAAATACCAGCCACACTACCTTTAAAACACCTTCAGTGCATAACTAGGCTGCCAGGACAGCTTTATGAAAACAAAAGCTGAAGTTTAACATCATAATTCTGTTACTATTGTGTTGCCTTATTCCATAAATTAATACAAACACTGTAACTTCCCTATTTTATGATTCATAAATAAAGAACATAATGCACCGTAACATAACCTGAGCTCTTTTTCTTGTCTATGATACAATTTGTGACTGTTATTTCTAGGATTGCTCACTCATTATCTTGTGTATGTAAAAGAGAGACGGGCATGCAGGGGTGATATGCCATAGACCTTACGCATTTCAAATAAAAGATCAAATAAAACAGTAGAGATGTACAGGATGGCAGGAAAAAGAGTTATGCAATGGTTTCGATGTAAGTAGGACAATCATGAAATTGTTCTATTCTGCTTTTATTGAGTCTCGTCTTTCTTTGAACACAGTCCGTTGGTTTGGTAATCTGAGCCTTAAAAACAAGAACAAGTTGTGCTGTAAGATCACTGGTGTTACTTTTAATAACCTCCAACATCTGTATGAAGAGAGGGTCATCTCTAAAGTTTGGTTGATTGTCTCAGACTCTCAACATCCCCTCCATGTTCAGTTTCAGATGCTTCCATCAGGGCGGAGGTTTTGCCTCCCAAAATGTAGAACTAAGCGTTACAGATCGTCCTTTGCTCTGTCTGCCATCGCTTTTCTTAACCAGCGATGACCACTAATTGTCCATGATTTATCCCTGGCAGTGTGTGATTCTGGATTCTGTGTCTTACCTTACCTTACCTTACCTTACCTTACCAATCCTTACCTTTCTCATCCGATCTTTACTGATCCAATCCAATCCTTACCGATCCGATCCTTACTGATCCCATCCAATCCCATCCGAGAACTGTCACTATGTAAATGTATTAAAGCACAAAATTAAAGGCCCAATCCACTGGAACAGTTTTGGACATTACTGCATGGCTATATGATAGTGTTTTAAATGAATAAAGTAGCCAAGATTGCAACCACCTGTTGGTGTTTAAGAGATCAAAGCAAATGTGGTGTCTTTGTTGGTTCTCCTAATCTCAGCAAATCTCAGCATCAGCCTACTCACTCAGTTGTTACAACTGATCAGTTAGCTTGAGCAGGTTGCAGACTTCCTAAATGACTAAACAATTGCAGCAGGTAGTAGCTACAGGATGCTGTCAGGGTATTGACGTGGGAAGTGTTTACTCAAGTATGCAGGGTTTCAATCTTGGTTATGTTTTTCTATCCAGTAAGTGGTTGTTGACGTGTTTCCAACACAGTGAGTACACATTGTTGCTGGGTAAATCCTCAGAATATCAGCAACTGAAAAAGCAAATTAAAAAACCTGTAACAAGTGTGTTTGAATGTGAACACTCGCTGTGTATGGCAATGTGTGACATCTACCTTATACCAACTCAGAATATGCTCTTGCATACATTTTACCAATGGAGTGTGTGACCAAACAAAAGCATTGTGTCTTAGCAAAAGATGAGCCAGGTCAATTTTTTTTTGCTGAGCAACCTTTAGTTTTTCTGCTGGAGCCCTCAGCATCCTCGTTAAAACTCAAATTTGTAATGTCATCAAGTTTAAACTCCTGAGCTGCTCCATAATGAATTGGTGAATATGTTATAGATGACACTGAGAGCACCCAGGGGAATGTTCCGAGTATGGACCGAATTAACACGTGTACAATAACTTCTGGGTAGAAATGGCACTGAGCAATCGCTGCCCACCTAAAAAGCCCCACCAAGAAGTTGATGTTAGTTTTTGTGTATGCAATATTTAGAATATTTTGACCACTTTATCAAGAGTGCTTTTATGGTGTGTATGCTGTTATCACAAAGCCACCAGACTCTTTTGACAAAGCAGTCATTTTAGAACATGGGAGTTGCCGGTCCACTGTTGCCTCAATTAGTTAGTGTGTAATGCCATTTTGGCCAGGCCTTGCTCGTAAAAGAGATCATTTGATCTCAAGCAAATCTGCCTGGTAAAATAAAGGTTTAAATAAAAATGAATAAAGAATAAAATGTAAAATATTTGCAAAATAAAATAATATTATATATGGAAAATAAACTATTTCAAATATATGCAGACTTAAACTGATATTGATGGTTTTAGTTGGGCTGTTTTAGGTGTTTAGCAAAGCAGCACTACATAACATGAGCACAGCAGAAACGTCAGATACATTGGACCACTGTTAAGTATATATCTTTAATCATTACATTTACAGCCAAATATTACAACAGAAATGTTCACAAATATTGATTAAACTTTCTTAGGCCATTGAAATAACATACTGGGATTCTTTATTTGGGCGGTGTTCCCCTTTAAGAGCCTGCATTATGCTGCATGTCCACCATATGCGACCAATTTGCCGAAACTTGCGTCTGATCTGCACCACCGGTCACTTGTGGCTGCAGCTTGATTGGCTCTGTTGATGTGCGCACTATTTGAATTATTCAGATTGTCACACCCTCTCGTAGCTGCACCATCACATCACTGTGGGTAAAATAGCTGTTGCTTCCATCAACAAAAGTGGGATGAAGTTGAAGTTGGAGCTGAATCTTTTGAAAATGTACTGGATAAATGTCATTAACCATGAATCAAGTCACTTTTGGATATTGTAATTATTTATGCTCGTACCAGTGACACACAAAGCTCACACTGAAAGCATCTAAACATTTAATTAGCAATTAAAACAAGGCTTTATTTAGGTTTTTCGGGTTGGCACCTCAGGCCATTCATTCAGTCAGCTCAAACACCATTTTTGCAATTAGCTTATGTTTTGTAGCGTCTGCCGAACTTGTCTAAAAGTGATTGTGGTTTACATGCATGGCCGTTCTGGTAATCTGCAACCTGTCAATCAAACCTCCATTATTACCATAATTGAAACATCCACATCTATCAATACTGCTGCTGGCGGTGAGTGAAAATGTGGATACAAAAGGCAAAATATGGCCTTTTTTGCTATTTAAAGTTGACGCAAAATTCAATTATAAACCCACCAAATCTATAAAAGTTAACTCTACTTGGAGTTTTAACATATGTCTGAAGCAAAGGTATTTCTCAATGCTTTACTGGGAGGGCCACATACACATTAGAACACGCGCTCCCAAAAATACAACAAGCTCTCCTGTCTGGTGGCATCAGACCCCAGAGAGCTACACGGGAAAAATCGTCTAAGCAGACTAAAGCACAAAAGTATAGACAGAGTAAAACAATGGCAAGACAAAAAAACGTCGACAAGAAATGGAAATGGGGACTTTGAAGAGGTGCATGGGACTCACTGCGAAGCAAAGACAGAAGCGGGAATATATAGAGATTTGAAGGAAGTGGAAATGGAGCGCAGGGAAAGAATTGAAGCAAGTTGAGAAGTAAGATGGAAAGGGACAAAGCCTCTGAGAGAGAAATGAGGAGAGAATGACGGAGCGGGGCTGGACAAAAGACTCTGCTGAAAGCAAGACAAGAGCAGCTGAAGAAAGAAACAGTCCAGTGGAAACAGCTGAGGATGATGGAGGAAGGCCGACACAAATGTACAGAATCCCAGTGGAAGATATTGACAGTGGTCGAGAGTGGAAGCTGAGTAGGATGAGCTTTGTGCTCAGGGACAGACACTCCTCTGTAACACGCTCACTTATCTAACCTTGAGGCCACTGCTGCCATGCAAGTTAGAATACGAACAGAAAAATCAGCAAACAAAAAAAAAAAAAAAAAAAAAGATGACCAGAGTTAGTTTCAACACTTTAATTAATCTCCCCCACTGTATCCTTTTAGTTGAATTTGGGAATCCATCCATCCAAAGCCAATCAAACAGCTGCCTCAGGATTTTCAAAGGTCATGGCATCCGCCTTTTTTGTGATATTTTCCCCAGACCTGCTTTAAGGAGCTGCACAGCTGAAACACAAACTTTTTTTTCCCCCGAGTGTGAAATTGAGGCATGAACATTCAGACTGATAATCTGGGATAGTGTGTGGCTTATTTCGGCTCAAAATGTATCTGTCTAATTAGTGAATTTGGAGCTGAAAACCGTGTTGAATTTTTAATTTCTGAGGGAACACAGCGTGAGTGTTAATAATTCAGATATTTATGGCTGGATGCATTTAATGCCAGCGTTCTAAGCTATTTAGGTTGCAACAGAGGTATTTAGCACCAAAAAATACATTTAATGTTCTGTTACTCACTTCACATTCACAAAGTTTGGCTTGTTTAGAGCAAAATCCATCTTTTTTTCCTGCCAAAGCAAATGCCCTACCCCTGTATGTCATGCACTGTATAATATGAACCCAAAACTACATTTTATGTTTTGTTTTCCTGTTAGTTATATTTACATGTGTGTTGACAGGGAGACAGCACGGAGAGGCAGTAAGAGATGTGTGAAGGATTTGTACTGTCTGTCAATAAGGCCATAGTGTAGGCCTTGGGTTATTCATTTCCTCTAGCATTGTGTCCTCTCACATCCTCTTCAAAATCTATTCCAACAGGCCTGACAAGTGGTAGTGATGCATTAACACTGAATTTTGCTGCCTCGGAGACCATCAGCCCCACACAAGACGGAGTGATAGAGACAAGAGAAGCCTGAAGGATCCAAAAAATAATGAATGCAGCCACCCTGGACCAACAGTAAAATACGTTATATGGCCTTTGGGATCTAAATGTACTCCATGACTCGGCCTTCAACAACACACCTTGTTTAAAACGAGAGAAAAATGCACACCTACACTTGACAGCAGCGGCACAGAGCACAACGCCGTGAAGCATCTGCCATCCCCCCTCCATGCCACGTCCCATTTTGCGCTGCCAGCCCACAACTTTCTTCTTCCCCCCCCCCCCCCCCTCTCTCTTCCTGCAATGCAAAAGAGTTGCTGGTGTTGCTAATGGAAACGTCCCATTAACCAGGAACGATGAAGTGACCGCACTTCTGTCTCGCCATTAAGCCGGCTGGAAGTAAAGACCATAATGTGCAGAAGGCTAGATCAAGAAATGGAAGCAGCATTTTCACAAACACACAGCGTTTGTTAGAGAGGAATACAGTTAATTAGGGGGCAAGTTGTGCAAGATTCTGCGAATCCCTCAGGCATCTATGGATACCGGCCCCAGATAGTCTGTGGTTACTATTCCTTTCTCTATTTAAGTGGCAGGTTGGTTGTTGTGCATAGTAATCTTACTCACCTCAAAGAGAATCGGTTGGTGCTGTTAATATTATTTCATGATGTGTTGTACCCGTCTCAGAGGCCTGCGCGTTATTGGTTTTCTTGTTTGTGTCTTTCACTGTGGGGGACAAAAAGAAGAGAGGCAGAGGAAATGCAGAGAAGGGCATAACTAGATTCTTAGAGATAGATGCTATGCAATTATTTTGAGTTATGCAAACATGTGTTTGCTGCATGACTCAGCTCATGTGGGTGGTGTTTTTTCCGTAGCCCTCCGAATGCAACCCAAAACAAAGTGCTCTGTCACTTGGTGCAATCGAACCCCATAGGATGGCACAAAATCTTCTGCGGAGGACAAAGAAAAATAACACATGCAAATAATCACAGCAAGAGGAGGGGATTCAATACAGATGATTTATTTGCATATTTGTTGTTATTCCTGGACTTGCTCGCTGTAACGGTTAGCAAATGTTGCATTTTGGGAGGTATAATCAACCTCAGACAAACAAAATTTTGTGCTCTGTCGTTATCTCAGTTTGCTGTAATAACATACACAACGCACTGCTGTTGAAGGGCATGTTCCCCCCTGATGTGATTGATGTAAACATGGTGAGGCATAAAACTAGTAATATAAAACATTCTTATGTGCGCTTGTCATGCCTCGCGATTGGCTCTGCGTGTGCATTTGGCACGGCATTGGGAGAGCACTCATGTCCATACTTTACAACATAACTCCAACGGTGGCTTGTATCCGGCAACCTTAATCCAAATGGTGAACTGCTCTTTGATTTATCCACGTGTCAGACATAGGGCTCTTGGCACCGCCGTGCATGAACAAAGGTGGAAATTATGTGAGATGTAATTCATGAGGACAGAATGGACAGCCATAAAGGGATCCCAGTGATGACTGCTCAATGTGTTTCAGTGGGCCTTAGGGGGGAGTAAGTAAAGGGACATGAGGTAACACATCTCCGACTATTGCACTTAATCTCAAAGACGAACCTTACACAAGGCTATTAATATTTCCCACACGGAGAATCCGACACCGTGGGTATCTGGAGGGCTGCAGAGTTGTCACCAACTGTGCCCTCACAGAGCAGCACTTATTCGAGAAACTTTTTGTTTTTGCATCCATTATGCTGATCTATTTTAACCGCCTAATAATCGAGACATAAGGGTATAGATGGGTGAGGAGTAAAGTACACAGAGCATCAGCAACTTTAGCCTGCAAGGAATTTATTTGTTATTTTGAGTCGTTTTGAGTTCTCTTCGTCAGCACTCTCTTCTTTTATCGTATCCGCTGGGGTTTGTCTCCATCTTTTACGCAGACATAAATTCTCACACACCATGCACGTCTGTCATGGTGTCTCTGCTCTGCAGCTGTGTCTCGTCCTCTGTGGGTTTTGACTCAGGTGTGGCTGCATGTTGGCATTGTGGCACTAGTGTGTCCCTTGGTGCTCAGTCCCTGGAGGCTACACACTGGCCGCGGAGTGTGCGCATATAAATGTGTGCGTGTTTCTAAATGTCTCACTATGAGTCTGTGTTGACTTTTATTTTTCATTTAACTTATCCAGATGACAGAGCCTAGAAGCTGTGTGTATTTAAATCTAAATATTTATTGCCAACATCTGCAACAACCACTTTTTTGTTAGCTTTAATGATTCAGATGTCTTTGAAATGGAATTGAAGTTTTAATCTCGTGATTGTATGCCCATGTTTTCTCACTTGTCTCGCCCATCTACATGCAAACATTTGCATCATAATACTCACAAAGACGGAGAGAGCCAAGGAAGAAACTACCAATATTTACCCAGTCTCACTCGTCTCTGCCAAACATATAAACAAGGGGAAAAAAGACAAGAAATGCAAATTAAACCGAACAAGAAACAATAAAACTGTCGGATATAATTCAAGATGAGAATTGACAGAGGGAAGAATTGGAAATGATGTTGCATTACTATTCCAACCCCCCCCCCCCCCCCCCCCCCCCCCTCCACAGAAAGGGGCTGGTAGTGACGGATGAGCTCATACATCACACACACCACAGCGCTGACAGCTGCCACTGTCACAGCTCAACTCCGACCCTCCGCTTCATTCATCTGACTGCGTGTGCGAACACATTCCAGGCAAGTTGTTCGCCTCTGCTGACATGGAAACATAACCACACACACTTGCGCACGCACTGAAACTAACAAAGTCTCATATTTATCTGGCTCTGCATATTTATGCTGATACTGCACACATGTGTTTGCACCTTCACAGACACACGGAGGTATTCCTCGGGGCTAAATCCCCTTATTCCCCATTTTCCCAGTCCAGTGGCCCTGCAAGTGGGTTAATAGTGTGCAGGGGGGCTCGGACAGACCCTCTGGCATCGGCTAATGGTGGGTACGGTTAGCGTGAAAATGCCACATTGACCCCACTCAGGTACTCCCATTACTCACACACTACCTCTGCACATGTTCCCACATTCCCCATGTAGGTGTGTCTTGGGTTGTTTTTTGTCTGTAGGTCTTGATGTAACAGATTTGCTCTCGTCCACGGTGGTCATATATCAACTGGAGGAATCGACGGGGGTGATGGGAGACAAGTAGCGCTCATGTGGATGCTGGTTGTTAAGCTGAGACCAAAACCATTACAGTTGTATGTGCTTCATTTTCAAATGCATTCTGTCCTAAAGGGCACATTCAGGCCTGGCTAGTGACTCATCTGGTGTATCAGACCACTTTGAGTAATCGTATCAAGATTGCTCTGGCCACGCTCGTGACACGGCTCTGGGGTTGGCAATGTCTGGCCATTTTCTTAAATGATCTCAGGACAATGTCCAGGAGTCAGATCTGAACATTATCTAGATTTTCCATCTAACACATGTAGCACATAAAAGGAGACCGTCAATGTCAGAATTGCTTTCACCTACTGGAAATACTTGGATTGGTTTAGACGAGGGATGGCGCCTGTGGAGCGTGCGCAGGAGGCAGGACATGATATGGATTACACTGTGGTCTCATAGCTGGTTCTTAATTTGGTCATAAACGAAAGTCTCTTGTCAATCCTTAAATTCGTCCAAAGATTTCTGCATCAGCCCTTATAGACAGACAGACATTTTCTTTGTTATTTTGCGTAAAGAACTCTTCTTCTTCAATCTCACGTTTGTTTTCTTCCAGTTACGCTCAAGCGGCATGATAAAAACGTCACCTACTCACTGTGAATTCTACGGATACCTGCTTTATTCACACATGAGTTTGACTGGACATTACACAGAGTTTTTACTAGGTAGGATAAAGGCTGCATCTCATTTCCACCCCTTCCCCTTGGTTTTGCGCGTTCACATGAGTGGTAGGGGTGTCTCAATTCTCTTTTGGAGTAAGGGCTAGGGCCAAGACCGAGGGCTACATAGCCCTTGAAACGAAGATTCCGGAGGACCACACTTGAAAGAGAGGGCTATGAGGAGTTCCGCATCATCCACCGCGTAACTATCAAACAGACGGCTGGCAAAAGTTTTTTTATATAGCAATGGCTGAACGATCTCCCAGACAATCGCACAAGTGTATTTTCAGCATTTTAGTTGATATTATAATCACAGCGCTCATGTTTCATGATACACTTGATACAATGTTCAAGCGGTTTTGCCGACGTTAACGTTTCGGTGTTTCGACGGCATTTTCGTTTGTTTGTGTCAACTCTTTTCACTTTGGCTGGTGTAGCATCCAGCTTGCGGGAAGGCATGATGACGCAAGCGGTAATCGAGTGGTGTCTCATTTCTTAGGGGAACGTTTCTACCCCTAGCCTGCTCAACTCTGTATAGAGGGGCAAGGGGAAGACACAGACGAAAGGGGAGGGGGAAGGGGAGGGGGAAGAATGAGAATTGGGATTCACCCAAAGTCTGTTTAATGTCTGATCCAACAGATTCAAACATTTGTGTTCTTGCGTACTTGCGGGTAATGCCTAATTTCAGGTTTGCAGTGCATGTGTAAAAGGGGCTTCTGTTAGTGTGTGTGGTTGGACAATCCACTACTTCAGTCCAGACTAAAATATCTCAACAAGAAGGATACTGGAATTGTAGTGAAATTCTGTACAGCCATTCATGGTCTGTGCCGCTCTGAAGGTATGTGTCTGTGTGTAAATCTGTGATTGTCACTAGTTTGCCTTAACTTTTGCCAAAAAGATTAAAAATAACTTTTGTTTTATGACATTGTATTGTGCTGCCGTGATTAATTACTGCAATGTACGAAATGATCCGTGTCAGGCCGACAGATCCTGACGAATTTTCTTCCCTTATGATCAATTTTCATATGGCAGTAAGTGCAATAATTTCCTCTGATGTTCAGGGATATGGTCTCTCCTCCCTCTGCTTTATAACACTGCAGGAAAAACTGCAGCGAGGAGTGCTTGACAAAAATCATCCAAACTCATACTAAGAAATTACTGTACCACCAAACTGGCAGTTTTTTTTCCAATTAAATGCTATGGCAGCTGATTTCACTGATGAGCAGATATCAAACCAAAGAGGGGGGGACTAATCAGTGAAATCAGCTGGAGTGTTGTGAGGAAGATGAATGAAACGCTGCAGACTCTTGGCACACCATGGCCCTCGGGTGGAGACCTTCTGCTCTGTGTAGTATGTGCCTAAGCCAATTGAAGCACCAGGGTGCTCTGGGTTTGAATTTTCTCTCTGTTCTCATGTTTCAGAAGCGAGTGCACACACTCTCCACATGGTCATTTGCAAATCAAACCCGTGATTATGTGCATTTTGTCTGTGATCGCGATCCTAAGTCATTTTCAGAGTCAATGGACCAGATCAGTCTTGGAGGCAGCCTTTTATTCTCTTTCTCAGTTTTTGAATCCTTCCTGTCCGCATCTCAGCCGAGGCTCTGGATTCACCACACAGGCGATACTTGCCTCCCAGAACCCTATTATTATTGTTATTACTTTACTCCCTCATTTACTTTTAATGCTGCAGGCCCTAATAAATCCCGCCTGGTTTCGCCTTCCTCAGATCTTACTCAGCACAGTGGCTTTGCAGGGAAATGAGGACCTTTTCAAAGCATGATTCACCGTGTGAAACAGTGCAATAAAAACAACAACATCATCGTGGCGGAGCGGTAAAATACAGAAGTTAACCGACTTGCCTGTGTAAATAAAAGTAAAATTATGTAAACAAATAGCAATGGATGGTATTTCAGAAGGTTAGTGAGGGATTTTGCGCCACAGTTGGAGCTAAAGGCGAATAAAATCAGCTAAGAATCCAAATGAAGAAAACAAATAATATAAATAGAACAAAGTGTGTTTTTACTGCTCTTCGAACCATCACATAGACTTGTTAATTGTTCTTTCTCCTCTGTCTTTATTCCCTATATGTTTCAGCGTTCCCTCTCCGCCACTTGCTGCTCCCTTTATCCTGCACATGATCTACACTTCACAGAGCAATCTTTTTATTTTTATCTGCCTCTGTATCCCTCTTCTCCTTTTCATAAGAGGCTTTACTGTTCGGTTTTCTTTAAAGTTTAAGAGGCCTAATCAACCTGAAGCACACACGCAGATGTATGCAGCATATCTTGGATGCTAGGTGAAGTTGCCAGCTTTTGAATTCAGGGTGTAGTGTTTGATTGACATCTACATGTAAGACAGTTTTTTTTTTTAGCAATACTAGCAACATAGTTCTGGGGTTGGCAGTGTTGGTTTGTAAGTCCGGTTGGTCCACCAGCAGACTGAAATATCTCAACAACTATTACACCATGTCTACACATCCTGTAGAGCAAGAGCAGCATGTTGGCAGAGCAGCAGCAGCACCTTCAGTCCTCCATCAAGAGGTCCACACAGGATGCCTTCAGGCACCGTACTGAAGTGTAAAATACATGTCCGGTTGAGGTTATGGCTGTGAATTCTCAGAGCCTATCAGCTATCATCTGACAGCAATAAAGCCTCCGAGGGCAGTGGCCAATATTTCGGGGGTTCCAGTGGAGCCAGCAGATATCTGGGCCAAGACTTCCTCTTCCCTGTGGCTGTCATTGTTTACAGTTCAGTTCAACTTGAGACAGGTCCAGACAACATTTCGGCTAATCTCTGTAAACAGATATTTGCATCCCAATCCAGATAAATTAGAAAAAAAAGAGTTGTAATATTACATTTTGGGCAATGCGTTCTGCCTCTTTTGCTCTCCACATGGACTGTTTACCTGCAGGCAACCAAAGTACACTCATCTGTGACTAGTCGGTATAGTTCTGGGCAGTGTGGCCCAAAATTTGCATCACAGTATTTTTCAAGATTCTGGTGTTTTCATGGGGATCACAATATTTTTTCCTTTTTATATAGGTGGTGTGAGGTGTTTGGGGTGGGATAAGGTTTGGTTAAAGGTTATTCTACTGTCAGGAGGACAGCGTTTCCTGCAGATGGCAACAATTTTTTTTTGGCTGTTTATCTTTGTGTATCAGTCTGTGTCCCCTCTCTAAATTCTGAGTAATTTGAGGGTCCATGAATGCAGCACAGGTGGAACTTTCCTCAGCAGTAGTTTGTGGAGCTTTTAGTCACACAGTGGATTACTGATCAGTCGATCCAATCAGAGCTGATCAAATCAGATCCATGGATGTAAGAAGCAAGTGAAAGCAAACTTTTAGACCCAACGTAATAAATGGTTAAACTTCACTTTGTCTGCGCCTGACGTGCTGCTGCTCCATATGCTCCCACAGTAAGCTCTATGCTGTGAAAATGTGGAGCAACAACAGCGCACCTAATGAACCGTCCAGCTCCAGAAAATCTAAACTTGTCAGTAAATATTTTAGTCATGGCGGGCCGCCACAAAATGGACGTCATGGATCTAAAAACATTTCAATGTCATCATACTATGGGGTCACAATTCTCTAAATCCACCATTTGATTAGACTTTTGATTTAAGGTCATGATGCGACTTGAATTTTAATTTTAACTTTTTTTCAGTAATGATGACTATGCCGTTTTTAGACATTTGAATCTTGTTTTGTAAAACTCAACAGATCATAGGTTTTATGCCCTGATGACTCTTCTTCATCAAGTGTGATGTAACTGCAGTAATTTTATGGGTGGGAGGGATTTACCACAGGCCATATGTTCAGATTGAAATAATTTATGTAAAATGTGGCCTAATAAATAACAATAATTTATTTCACCAATGTCAATTAAAACACCATTTAACACAAAAACAGTGGCCACTAGATGGCAGAATTTTACTTTACAGAAACAGCTTGAGTTTCCTCACCTGCAAAAACCCATTTTTACTTTGACTTATCAAGCATAACATGCAGACTGTAGTTTTTCTGTCAATGACAAAAAGCCTCCACATGTATTTTCACATTTTGCACAGATATCCCTGTTTCTCAGAGGTTGTATCCAAATGACTTTTGTGATTCCTTGACTTTACCTCTCGCAGGTTGACATGACTTTTTTATTTTGACCTTCATGTTCTCCTCAGGATGAACTGTATCACTGCGGTGATCCCTTAACTCTTAATCTAGCTCATCAGATCAAAATTTATCCAGTACTTTGATGTATAACCAAATAACCTGTAAAACTAATGACACCAGCCTCAACTCTACTTTTTGTTCGGTGCTATTGGGTCCATGTCATTGGTTCGACAGCCCATTGGTTCGACATCCCATTAGTCCGACTGTCCGCGGTGCTGAACAACTCGCGGCGGGCGTATGGTGCGCCGCGACCGGCTTGAGGCGGAGCAGGCTCACGGCTTATGTGTTTGTCACTTTCTTTTTCATTTTAACCCACACCATGATCTTTTCCTGACCCTAACCAAGTGGTTTTTGTGCCTAAACCTAACCAGACCTTAACCACAGGGCATCATGATGATTTCGGAACGGACTTCGGAACAATGAGTTCAATATGGTCGGAACAATGGGATGTCGAACCAATGGGCTGTCGAATTAATGGGCAGTTCCCGGTGCTATTTAGCAAATATTAGCATACTAATGCTGTGTTTCAAATCGCTCACACTGAGAAGTATGGAAAAATGCAGTGCACCCCGGATGGTGCACTCAAAACGGTCAAGAAGTTGAGTGTGGAACTATGGACACTTTAACCCTCAATGGTCGCCATCTTGGCTACGTAGCGGAAGGGGAGGGACCACTTTTCAAACTGTAAATGGCGACTGTGAACGTCGCTGCATTGTACAAATACATGTGTTTTTTGCACTAAGCACCACTTTACTGTTTTCAGGTATAAGCCAGCAGTATGTTTGTTGGGCTAATTTAGCAGTCTGTAATGATTTGGTACCGCAAACGATAATGCGAATGCTAATGCTAGTTTGCTAACTAGCTGATTTGCTAGCTAACAGAAGTATGTGATTTGAGACACAGCATAACTCACTAAATTAAGAGTGCACATGATGAACACTTTACCTGCTAAACATCAGAATTTTAAATAGTCATTGTAAGAATATTAGCATGCTGACATTAGCATTTAGCTCAATACACTGTTGTGACTAAGTACAGTCACACAGAGCCTCCAGCATGGCTGTAGATTTTTTAAGTCTTGTTAAACTCCCATTTGGTGATAGAGTATAACTCTACCAGAGAAGGAGTGATAAATTTTGCGCATGTATTTTGTGTCAGTACATTCTGAAGTGTTTTTCAATGTAATTATTCACCTTACAAATTTCCTGTAGCTGTGTGTGAAACAAAAAATAGTGTGTGCTTGTGTGATGATAATGTCAAGAATGTGAAAAAGCCTTGAAGTGAAGGAGCTGAATGTGAGCGGCGGGTTTTGCGTTGTTAGTGTTGGATTTCAGAACGACTTGTCAGCTACAGTAAGTGACAGGGGAACAAGCAAAAGCTGTTATTGTTGTGCCTGTCAGGCAGAAATTCAGGACAGCATACCCATCCCTCTCTCAGACATTTATCTATCCTTCCAGCTGCTTGACTCCAACCCAAACAAAACACTGATTGCTCTTACTTCTACACATTTTTCGTGAGGAAATAATTAAGAGACATGCCTCTGATTGGTGACTGAGTGTGTGTTTGCAAACAGTACATCACAGCAGTCAGTCTACCATGATGTCTTTGTAAAACAATAAATATAAAAGTTTCCTTTTACTTCTCAAGCCATTTTTTCCCTGCAGAAAATAATCTTTATTTTTATTAGGGTGTTGTAAAGGTACTTGAGATATGAGTCATGAGTAATAATACCCAGAGCCGACATTGAGCACAATGGGCTTTATTTTTCCATCATTCACTTGTTGCTTCTGTGAGAGATGACACTGTTACAATACATGAGACTTTTTCTGTCTCATAGCATAAAATAGCCGCAGCTCTGCAGAGCTTTGATAAGGTTATTGATCCAAGCCAATGACTCAGTGACTATGTGCACACTGCAGCTACTGTAAATGTGTCTAATACGTCACTCTTCACAGCAGTAAGCCGACTAAATCCTGAGAAGTTCACACAGCTTGAGTAAAAAAGAAATGACAAGAGACTGAGACAGGTGTATCCAAACACAGCAGAGCTGTAGCCACACTCTCTATACACTCACTGTATCGTTGAGGTGTATTAAGTTTGTTTTAGCTTTGCAGAAATAGTGAGATCTGACAGTCTAAAATTTTCAGTCGCTGTCTTTTTACCTCAGTTTTTCTCTCTAGGCAGCGACCCGAATCTGAACTTTACGCTGGTAAGTGGTTCACTTAAAAGGAATAAATATCTCAGGAGTGGGTGAAGTTCCTGTCAGAATGGGTTTATCACTAGCTGAAGGATAACCTCACAGCTGCACAATGGTAAATACGGCTATCAGACACATACAATGGCCGTATAAATGCAGCCAGTGATTACTCACTGTAAGTGCTGTGACTTCTTGGTTTTCAAAAGCTCACCTTTTTGCACACATTGTTTGGGAATTGTTATTTTCTCCCCATAAAGTGATGACTTTTTCTTTTTTTTTTTTTTTACATATTTCACACATACCATTTCACATATTTTACCACATTTACATGTGGTGGAACCATTCAACAGCACACAGCAATTTCAAAGTGACTGTGCAGCTTGACCTCCAAGACACTCCGATAAAAGTTTTCATACATTCTTTTTGCACTCACTCTGGTTATATAAGTCTCCCCAGTACAATACAAAATGCCATCTCTTTCACCCATTCATGCATTGAAGGTATATTCATTTTTCTACAAAGTTGATTAAAGTTAACTGTTTTGAACTAGTGATAAAGTTTGCTTGGTGAGCTTGGTGAATTTTGGACAGATCCATACACAGTGGAACAGAATACCTTTTACCTTTTAGTTCTTTATCAGTCTCTTGTATGTCTTCTTGAATATCCACTCCATGCCTCTAACCTGTCAATGGTGGACTCCTTAAGAGATGACTTTTGGAGCATACACAGATGTAACAATCTGATTTTTAGCCATTGTCTTTTGTCTTTTGAATTATAAATGGCTCCGTTTACGGTTGAGACTTAGATGAAAATACTCTCATATCTGTCCAGTAAATATAAAGTAACAGGCAACTGCCATTTAGCCTCGCTAGCATAAGAACAGGAAACAGGAAGAAACAGTTAGCCTAGATCTGTCCAAAGGTAATAAAAAATGTGCCTACCAGCACATCTAAAAATCACTAATGAACACCTTACGTCTCGTTTGTTTAATTAGTTCAAAAACCGAAGGGCAACAACGACAAGCTGTGGTTGGGGATTTCTTGGCCAGGAGCAGTGACTTCCTGAAGTCTTGCTGTCACCATGAGGTTGCAAGGCAACAGAGCCTTCAGGAAATGAGATTCACTATTTAATTAATGACCTTTCGAGGTGTTGGTAGGCAATCTTGTTGCCTTTTGACAGAACCAGGCTGTTGTTTTCCCCTTTATTGTTAGAGAGTAGTGTCTATTTTCTCTCACTTGACTCTTGGCAAGAAAGTGAGTAAGCATATTTCCAAAAATATTGAAATTCCTGTGAATGCATGTTAATAACTTTCCCAAATAATGTGATCCATGGGCAGTTAGCATACTTTTAAAACGTATTTGTGAAGCACAAATTGGTAGGAGTTAAAGTAACAAAGATGAACACTGTTGCAACAGCTCTGTGTGACCCATAAAGTCCCAGTAAGTGTGAGGTATGTCAAAAGTTTGTCAAAGGGAGCTGCCTTAACACTTTTCAAAATTAATGTGCGTCTCACACCCTGATGATCTGCCACCCAGACAGAATGGAATCAATAGGTGAAGAGGTCACTCTCACTGCCACCCCACTGCATTTCATTTTCTTCCTCATATACATAACACTTCTTCATTTTTATATTCGGACCACAACTGATTTTCAGCCACAAACACTGAGCTCCTGTTATGAAAAGTGGTGCCCCCAGAATTTTTTTATGTTGGGGGCATATGGGGCCACTGAATGTCTTGGGATGGCACAACAAAACCAAAAGACATAACTGAATTTCAGGAATTCTGTGCTGATGAACTATAAAGGCTGGTTGAAATCTATGTCAGTATGAAAGTTAAGGAATCACACACTAATAAACTTTGGTTTCTTATTTTGAAGGTAATAATACTAGGCTAATTATCTGATGTGCACAGACTAGTACCGGTTCATTCATCAAAGTTTAAGTTCCCCAACAATCCTGGGTCATTAATATATACATGTTAGACAATTTGCTGTTCTTCAAATAGGCTGGTTGTCCTTTTCCTTAAAAATACATATACACAGCTTTAATTTGAAGGTGGATATTGATTGTGAGAAACAAAACCTTGACAGGGAACAAGCCCTCTCAAGTTTAGGGGCGACTCGTGGGTACCCATAGAATCCATTTTCATTCAGATATCTTGAGATGAGAGTTCAAGGGACTCCTTTGACAATCGCAATGCCAGTTGTAACCTTGCCAAAATTAAGCCTAATTTTGGAGCGTTATGTAGAATGATATGGTCGGTACTAGGGATGTTCCTGGCGACTAATTTCCCTAGCAACTAAACAAAAATTTTAATTTTAGACTAGTCAACTAGTCAAAAAAACGGAAAACACTCAGAAGTCAAAATTTAGCACAATTCATGAAGTATTTGAAACATTGTCCTCAAGAAATATTGTGTACTTTAAAAGCCCTTTGAAGCCTTTAATCACAATCTTCAACAACCATGTTGGATTTTAAATGCCGCTGAAGTACGAGACACTTTGTGCCGTGTGGTATGAATGTGGACATGACAGCAACTCAGTCAAAAGTTAACCACTAAAATAACATCTAAAATAAATAAATAGCCTCTGACTATTATTATTATTATTATTATTATTATTATTATTATCTGAAAACAACTCACCTAAAGTTAATAAATAATATAACATCTCAAAAAAGATTCATTGCTGCTGAATTAAGTTTTTAGATCAAAGTACTGCCAACTGATAGCTCTGTAGCACCCACTAGTGGCGGGCAGCTGCATGACAGCTAAGCAGCCTTGCATTTGAGTGGGAAACTGTGTATTCATTAGCATAGTGTGAACCAATATTGATCCAGTTTTAAATACCACACATTGGCCTGGTCAGTGTCCCCACAAAGATGGAGCTTCCACTCTGATCGCAGCTCTAGTTAAAAGTTTTAAAAGAAAAGCTAGTTTTCTATCATCTGTGTGACAACTGTATTGACGTGAGCTCCTTTCAAAACACAGTGAATTAAGATCTTCATGGACTTGTAGCTTTTAAGTAAGTGGTTTAGAAAGAACAAAGGATCTTGAGGGACAAGGATTGAATATAAAGTGTTTTTCTAACCCAAGATTATATTCATTCATATTCATGCCTGCTTTCATTTGAAGGCTGGCTGTCTCCAATTTGATGACATATTGCGGCCTTCACCCAACTTAAACTTGGAGCTTCTGTTTTGAAATGCAGCGTTTAATATTGGAAGATGCAGGAAAGGGCAACTGCCATATGTGATCCAGTAGCAATTCTGCAAAGTATGTGTCTCTTTTAGGTCAGCAACTCTCTTAACCCAGTGCGCAGTAGCCATGGGCA
The DNA here is from genome assembly GCF_006386435.1 of Epinephelus moara. Classification (NCBI taxonomy): domain Eukaryota; kingdom Metazoa; phylum Chordata; class Actinopteri; order Perciformes; family Serranidae; genus Epinephelus; species Epinephelus moara. The sequence goes on from NC_065527.1 coordinate 10,745,084, forward strand.
ACTTATGGGGAATGTTTTACCAGACACATACATGGATGTTAAGTTTGAGGGTTAGAGGTGGTGGGGTCAGGCTGTCTTGTGAATAATAAGTTGGTGCCGACGGCATCATTCTGCACTAAATGAGTTTATTTCTAAAAAACCCTCCAGAGAAAGTGAAACAACAGTGTCAAACTTTACATTTATCACAGGGAAGCTAATGCTAATTTCCACTCTTTGCACTCTTGAGTGTACTCCTACAGTGTTCATATAGCCATGGTACTTTAGATTTTGGCTGAATTTTTGAACTGGCTCGAGAAGAACAAAATGATGGGGCTCCAGGGTACAGATATTTGACATGTATACCCATGTAATGAGGGATAAAATGACCTGAACCACTCTCTCCGCCTGACCAGGCAACATAAGTGGTCCCAAGTGTGTACCCTGCATCCCTGAGGCAAGAGCCCCTCGGTTTCTGCCTTCTCATCCACAGACTGTCCGAGACAAAAAAATGGCTGATCCATTAATAAAAAAATTGACACACTGTCTAAGCTTAAATGTCTGCTCTAAATTTTTCTTCTGATAGAATTTCCAGTACAACAGATGGCAATTAAAGCAAATGACTGATCTCAACTGCTATGAATGGCAGTTGTAATAGTACTCTTTGACTTTAGGCGCTCTTTAAATTGGCTGTGAATAAGATACGGATACGAGTAGTTAGATTGGTTAGGTGGAGTCACAGCAGAGAAGAGATTGTTTAATTGGCAATAAAATTGGCAAAAAAGTAAAACTGGAGTCATTCGTTTTGAAATAATTCGATATTGCATTTACCGAAAGTGATAAATGAGCTATTACTTTAATAGATAAATCTGAAACGGCTTGGTAAAGAGTCCAAAATACATTCCTAAAGTGACTCCATACATGAATTCATTACTGAAATATATTATGTAAAACCAATGGGCTTACACTGTCTTTTCCATTCTTCTGAATTATTTTCAAGTTTTGAGAGTTGAGGCTTTTCTGTAGATTTAAACCCTCTGATTCTCTGCTGGTTTCAATAGGGTTGCACACACACACACACACAGTCCTCTGTTCTGGTAACATCCCATATCTGTATTTCTGATTAATACTAGCCCGTGGTCATCCATCAACATATGGCTGTCATTACCCCAATCGAATCCTCACTCTGAAATGCATTTAGGAAAAAAAAAGAAAATCTGACTTTTTTTTTGCTCATCGTCCCATCTGGTGACATGGATAATTAATCACCTAAGCGATGTGCCTCCGTTCTTCATTATTTAGCCCCGGAGAAGAGGCTGACGCTCCTGTGTGTGTGTGTGTGTGTGTGTGTGTGTGTGTGTGTGTGTGTGTGTGTGTGTGTGTATGGGGTTTGTAGCAGCAGAGAGCAAGAGCGAGGTCTGGCTCACTATTTCAGCTTGTTTATGGCAGCTTGTTTGCTCGGCTCCAAACACAAACATGATCAGATTAACAAACAGTACTGCTCAGGCAATCAGCCCCCCTGTGATACAGTATAACAGTTCAACTAATGAGGGGCATGAGGTATGAACTTGTTCTCTTCTCTTTTTTTTTCTTCATTTGTTCCCAGAATAAGGAGGATTACATGGATTTTTGCATCAGGTAATGTAGCATACAGAATAGCAACAATGTATAGAGGAGTACAAAATCCCCGGGGAGCGGGCAAGATTTCAACTATGCAGAGATTTTTGTTGCCAAGACGTGAAGGATTTACTTATGCTGGAGCTTTGCCAGTCCAGACTTTGGCCTTACAAAAACTGCTGCAAGAATTTTGTGCGCTGGTTTAATCACAAAGCTGGTTACTTTCAGCCCCCCCGTGAAGGTGATGAAAAATGTGTACGCTGATTGTGTTTTTGCTGTGTTCATTGTTTCCCTTCCAATTTATTTCAGGTTTAGAATGGCAAAATGAGAAATGCACCATTTTAAGTGCTCATAATGAGTCATGAGGGCAACATATAGTAATAAAAAAATTCATTTTGTTTTTCTGCTGCATGTCTGTAATAAACTATAAAGAATTCTGTGAGTTTGCAAAACTAAAAATGTGTTAAACTGTAGAGAGAAGGCAAATATTACATGAGATAACCGCTAAAAGACGAGACAAATATCTCAATGAGTTCATTTAAAGGATGGTGTGCTGCACACTCATCTATCCAGACTGCTGAGTTTAGGTGCGAATCAATTACCTGCTGCTAACAACTGTAAAATCTGATTCAAAGTTTTCAAATAAAGCAGCAGTAAGGTATTCACGCGTTATCCTGTGTCTTATTTGCGGAGAAAGGTAGAGCCCATGTAGGTTTTAGTTTGGAACATAGAAAAAAAGACAAACAAGGGGAGCATATTCCTCCTTGCAGCTTTCTTGCCGGCAGACAAACACATTACAGATACATTATTAAGCTTGAGCCTCTCTTCACTGTAGGCCAGCAGCAGCCTTATAAGCCTCTACGTGGGAGAACTTGTGAAATACATTCATGGGCAAGGTAATGGAAAAATATTGGACAACTGAAAGGTACATATTGATCTTCCTAATGGCTCTCAAAAACCGAAGCACTCCATGTAGACTAAAGACTAAAGGTTTTACTTTTACTATTGCAAAGTCGAAGGCTGCCGTGAAACTGAACCTACTCAGGGCAACAAAGACGTTTATCTTGGGTGCTTCGGCACAATTGACCTATGGCTAAGCCACGCCCCCTCCACTCACTCGGACAAACTATCAACATTCAGTGACCGGCGCTATGGCAGGTGTCACAGTACACGGCATTTCGCAGGAGGCAATTGATGATTTTTGGGGACATAACGATCAGATGTCATTGAGAAGTAACCAAAAGGGCCTAAACTACGCATTGGAGGGATATATTCATCATTTTATTGTTGAGAAGGTCGATGAAAAGCTTAAATTACAAGCCAAAATTTACAGGTCACAGTGTACGCTTGTGAACCGCATCTGGTTGCCGTCACCATCAAAGACAACAAGTTAAAGTGCCACTGAAGTTAAGGTTTTTGGCTCAGAATATGAGAAAAGGATAACGGCCTTTTTACCATCTTTACCAAGAGTGTCTCTCCGTTAGTTTGGTGCTACAGTATTTACACTGAATCATTCAGCATAACGTTAGCCAACCTTTGTTATCTCTGCCATTACAGATAAGTTAATGAAGCTAAGCTCCAGAAGTTAATGTTAGCTTAACTAGAGCCCTTTGGACAACAGCTAACAATGATGTACGATCACCAAAGTACAAAAACTAGAACAAAATAGTTCTAATGAACTCCCAGCAAACAAGGTGACATGATGAACAACGCAGCTAGGAGCTAACGTTAGGCTAACTTTAGCTAACGTTAGCTAGAGATGTTAAAGATAATTTTATATTTCTTTCCAGCAAAGTGACAATATGTTGCCTCAAACACAATGTTGACTTACCTTTTAACAGACGTAGACATCATTGTTAATCTTATTCACGTTGAGTTGATGTTGTGGTCTAACGTTACCGCGCAACTTTATCCAAAGGAGACACGTTTCTCGGTTGAGATGTGGTTTAAAGTGTAAAAAATACACCTCGTCACCCAGCCTCTCAGGATACCTTGTGTCAGAGTTGCATGTACCCCATGCACACTGTCTGACCATTTTTAAACTTCAAATCTCTGAAAAAGCTCATCAAACCGAACAAAACTGACTTTCTGTAATGTATTTCAATGGACATCCAGGCAGAGAATGTCCGAGTGTATGGGAATGGCTATACGCACTGTGATTGGCTCATCGCGTTTGAGGGCGGGACTTAGCCATAGGTCAATTGACAACCAGAGGATATACCCTCACATTAATACAACTGGGCTGGACAGATCTCATCCTGTGAACCTTTTTCATGCCTGTCTAGCCCAGTTGTATTGGTGTGCAGGTATCTCCTCTGCCATCCTTACTTTTACTATTGCCGTGACTAAACACTGCGATGCCTATAATGCCTTGCCTCATACAGTTTTGAAAACAGGATGCTAATTGTTCTTGTACTCATTGATCTAGTATCACTAACAGTTTGAGACTTTGTAAAGTTCTCACTTATGAAAACTAACACTGCCCATAACAGGAAGGAAAAAGAAGAAGAAGAAAAACTGGCATCATCTCAAAGCCTTGCTCCAGACCCTTCCAGAAATACTCTGTAAAATGTAATTATCCGGTGAGATAGAAGTGGCTCCAATATCAACCACATTCGGTTCGAAAAAGGAGAACATCAAAGCACATGACCTTTGTAAGTACTACATACATACATTCACCACAGATCTTATACATGCCCACATCCTTATCAGCTCACTTAGGCCCCTCGCATATGCATTTATAGAACACAGTGATTATTCTGCATGCTGGGTTAGAGGTGATCCTCTCTAAATCAGCCACGCAATTGACCCAGGATAACACAGCAAACCATAAGCCTAGCAACAGTATGTGTTTTATAAAGAGACCAGCTTTTTTAAAATGCTACCCATCACTATGTAAAGCTACAAATGCTTTGAAGCTGTTACATTTGTCACCATATTCCAAATACCTCTCAGACAATGCAAAGAGACAGTTTGGGGACACACTCTATAGGCAAGAGTATGAGAATTATTTCAGGTTTGTTGCTTTTTGGCTTTTGTAATTTTGTCCTGAGGTTACAGTAGAACTTTCAAATAGTACTGTGCGTGCAGAAAACTTAGGGATGGTAAAGACTGTTTAATGCTTTTTCAAGGATAGACACAAAAGAGCACCAGACAGGCTGCCCCAGTACATTTAGCATTCGTGCCTTTAGTGCATTTTATGATGTCTGTGTGCCTGAAAGCGGCAATTTTTACTTTGGTGCAGGCTTCATGGCAGATCCTTAAAAAGTTATAAAAGGCACTGAATTAATTCATCTTAAACTAAGGCCTTAATAGGTATTATAATGTCTTGACTCAATCTTTTAGAAGTCTCAAAAATGCTAAAACATGCAGATTAGGAAGGTCCATGTCATTGGTCCGACATCCCATTAGTCCGACGGTCGGCGGTGCTGAACGGCTCCTGGCGGGCGTATTTCTACCTTGATGGTGCGCCGCGACCGGCTCTGGGTCAGCTGGGAAAGGCTTGAGGTGAAGCAGGCTCACAGCTTATGTGTTTGTCAATTTCTTTTTCATTTTAACCCACACCATGATCTTTTCCTAACCCTAACCAAGTGGTTTTTGTGCCTAAACCTAACCAGACCTTAACCACAGGGCATCATGATGATTTCCGAACGGACTTCGGAACAATGGGTTTAATAGGGGTCATCCCTATGTTTCCAGGGTTCTATGTTTCCCGGGTTCTATATTCCCCACTTAACCCTGGAAAAAGCTTCTATGTTCCCTGCTTACACAAAAAGGGTTCTATGTTTCCCGCTTGGTTGAGCGGGCAACATAGAACCCGGGAAACATAGAACCTTTTTTGTGTAAGCGGGGAACATAGAACCTTTTTTGCAGGGTTAAGTGGGGAACATAGAACCCAGGAAACATAGAACCCTGGAAACATAGATACACTCCCGTTTAATATGGTCGGAACAATGGGCTGTCGGACCAATGGGCAGTTCCCGATTAGGATACCAACAGAACTCATATTTTGTTTCCGGCTAGAATGATTAGAGGATCCACTGTATGCTAGCTAGCGATACTGTACTGATGACATAGGAAGTGCTACTTCAACGTAATTGGCTATTTAACTAAGATATTGCGGCATGGCTGACACCGGTACACGGCAATGCATATAAGCAGGGGTGATGGGAATCTGACACCGTGCCAGATTTCCAGTGTGCGGCAATCGGCACAGACAGTAGACGGGCTCTGGTAGAAGTGCTTTAAACGGAGACCTCTCGCTCTCAACCTTTGGCTTTCACTCCCCTCAAAAGTTAGGTACTAGCCAATCAGAAGTAGAGCAGGGGCAGGTCTTTGGGGGAGGAGCAAACTTGGTCCAGAGCCAACTTCAGATTCTAGTGGAGCACATGCTGTAGACACAAGTTAATGAAACCCGGGGAAAACGTCCAGATAGTCGATAAAGGACTCAAAAATAAATGGCGTTGGGCATGGGTAGAAGAGATAGGCATAGACGGAAAGCCTTTTGGGAGCTGGTGCAAAAAATTAAGGGAACCGGGTGCGTGTTTCTGCACATTGTTCTCACGTAAATTGATGTATGCAACCAGCGGCAAGAAAGTCCTATCAGGGCATGAATTAGACCCTGGTCATAAAGCTGTTGTGCATGCAATAAAGCACGTAACGCGTTTACCGGGAGCTGCAGTCACCACGGACATATCGGCGTCGATGACATATCATGTTGTTGACCAGAAAGTATGCGTGTGCTCCTTCATAGCAGAACATGATTTGTTGTTCGCGATCCCACAGCTCTTTGTGAATCTGTGCAAAAAAAGTTAGCAGTGTAAAGTTAACTTGACTGCAGAGTCATTGTTTTGGGCCTGAAGTCTCTAGTTATGGGGCAGTTAAAGCTAGATGACGACCCATTCCTGATGCCTCAACCTGAAAATTTTTATTTTTTTTGCTATCACCCCTGTATAAGCCTCGGTGTATTTTATGGAAAAGTTTTTCAAACTTACTATGGGAATCAAGGCAGTGGAAGCCCACATGCAGAGTGAGGAACACAATTGCCAAGAAAACTTGCCAGTTCTGTTGACGTCAGGTCATGGCTTTTTCCCCTCCGTTTTTGTTAATGCAGAACTGGTCATAAATTTAATTCTGAGTATCATTTAAGAAGTTTTTAAAAAAAATCTTAAATCTAACTCACTTGAAATGGGCTCTATGCAAAGTCAAGAGGCTTTGAGTTGTTCAAATTTTAACACATTTACTGTATTTGTTGCGTTGTAGTGTTTGTCTCTGAGAATACTACTTACAGTAATTGAGAACACTTGCAATATACAATGAAGCAATTTTCAACATGTTTCACAAAATATTCTGCTTTCACCAAACAAAGTATGAAAGGCATTTGATTCTAATAGGGTGAGTCAGAGTGAGTCACGTCAATTTTCTTCCCAGCAAATGGGCCCCTGTGGTTGTGTGTTAAACCATACTGTGGTATTGACGTTATTTTACAGAGACGTGCCTCATGGTGCCTTGTTGCTTGGGTATAGGTATTAAATGTATTTTAGCATGCCGTGACACGATTATCATCATGGAGAGGGCCCACTGCTGCTTTAAATAAATGGGAAATGGTCCAGCTGATGGGCACTTATTAGACCTTGTGTGAATTGTGATTCATGATTGTAGCTGTGGTAAATGGCTGCTAGTTACATGTTAGAAAATTCCACCCTTGCCTTACTGTTAGGCTGTACTGTATAATGAATAATAGTTTTAAGCAATACTGTACATTTTGCTTTCCAAGCCTATACGGTAGCGATAAGAGAAGCATGTATGTCATTTATTGAATCCATGCGTTATATTGTACTGCAGCGTCTGTGGATATAAATGTACACTTCAGTCAGGAACACTTTATTCAAAGAAAAATTAATTTCCATTTGCAGTATTATATTTGGTGGTATGGCTCTGTTCTGGGGCCTCTCTGCCTTTCATCGGCCTACACAGAAAGCGTCTTCCATTCGCCTACGTGGATAGCCCAAGGTGGAGAGAGCATACCTCTCTACTCTTCTGCGTGCCTACGTGGAAAGCTGAAGCTGGTGAGAGCACACCTTTCTGCCCTTCCACACGCGAACGAGGAAAGCCTGAGGCAGAGAGAGCAAACCTCTCTGCCCTTCAATGCTCCTACATGAAAAGCATAAGGCAGGGAGAGCAGCAGCAAAGATCCCCTGGGAGCAGAACAGAGCAGCATCAATGACAAACAGACATTGATAAGTCAGACACAACATGAAAAGGAGGAGCTGGGGTGGAGGCAAGTTGCAGAGCGGCTTGCAGAGGAAGCAGCAACAGATCGCTGTTTGCGATCAGCTGATGTAGCTGGGATGTGAGCTAAGGGTGACATCGTGTCCTGCCTGAACTATCGCTTTGCTCAATTTTTTGAAGCTTCTTTGGTGTGTTGCACACTTATGATTCGGTCTTTAACAATTCTTTATAATAGATATTTGTGTATATTTGAACATACGGCTGCTCTCTAAATGTTATCTTGGGCATTGCCATAATTAAATGGTGTTGTATGTAGTTTGTGCATTCCTCCACTGTGTGGTACTTCAGGTCTAAACAGGTTAACTTTGTTTGTTAAACAATAATGCCTAATGTCTCAGCGGACCAATCTCACTTTGCTCCAAATTTTTCCCACGCCTGGCCAGTGTTAAAATGAGCGCTCTGTTTCAGGGCTAATTTAATTGTCCCTTCTAAAGTATCAACTGGCCGCAACAAATGGCCCAGAAATGCCACTGAAGCCCAGCAGAATCAGCGAGCAGATATAGTCCCTTTTTACTCGTAGAAGCTTAAATGGAAGCACTGCAGCCACAATTATGCCGTTTGAACATGTGCACATATTCCAATGTTCCTGCATTAAGCTTTAACAAGCATTTATAACAGATGAAACGGAGAGCACACAGTTTTTGGGACCCATCGAAACATATGAACCCAGTTTTACACACACACACATAGGAGGGAGAATGATTGGGTTACCAGGAAATGCATTTGCAGAAACCTCCAACCTCCATCCTCCCTTGGCTTACACTGATTTCACTGTAATGAAATCATATCATGCTCCCTAATCAGAACTTTATTACACCATGTCAGAACAAAATGAGTGGGTGCAGGAGAAGAGCGGGGGAGCATGGATTCAGCATGACAATATAGCTTACATTTGTACATGAATCACACAGCAGAATGGGAACATGTTGTACTGTTTGACATTACTGTTTTGGCCTTATTTAGTGCAGTCAGGAGGTTTTGGGGGCAGTATTATGTGGACCATCACTTTGGCTCGCCTACAGCATGTTGGATTTAAAAAGAAACAGTAAGGTTCAAGTGCTAACTGCTCATTTAAAGTGTGTGGTTATTGCGTGAACAGTGTGCTCCAGTTTCAGAGCAGTGCAGATAAGGAGTTAATAACCCTAAGCTAGTTGCACCAGCTGTTGGTACATTCAAAGTCAGTAAACATTACGTCTCATTGATTTATTTTGACCAAATATTCTGCTGTCTAGCTCTGCAAAAAACACAACAATAACAAATTTGACAGCAATGTAGCTTGTTTACTTCAGAGCCTCTTGGTTACAGTAACCCGTCAACAACATAATCATCACATCACCTGTTTAACTGATTTCAGCACTTTAGATAGCAGACAATCGACTGTCCTGTTGTTATTGCACACATGTGAACTAACCACAGACACTTGCCTCGTTCATGGACCCTTGGCTGAAAATAGGGGAAACACTGGAATAGATATTTGGCAGCATTTTTGGCATTAAAATTAAGATATTTTTGGCCTGGGTGTTGTTCCCGTAGGGGAAACACTGCCTTGAACAAGCAGGAGATGAACATGGCTCCAGTACAGGCCTGGCACATGATCATCGGGGAGGATACCAAGTCTCTGCTGATGCAAGTCATTGACTGAAATGGATTGCAGACAAACTATAAAATATGATGACTTAATTTTAAGTTTATGTTAACTCATCCAAATGCTTGCGGTGTTCTAAAATTGTATAAAAAATGTATGAAATGATGAGGATGTACTTTAAATTACAGCTAGACTACAATGCCAAAAAATGTACCACTGTCGAGTTTCTGATGCACTGTTTCCAGGAAGTGAGTGATAGTGCATGCTAGCGCAAACAAAATGACATTGCATGGGTAGTATAGTTTAATTATATATCAATAAGTTGAAGAGACTTGTGATATCTTGGGGTGATTATCTAGATCCTTCTTTAATTTGTCATTTTATCAGTAAGCCATTGCTTTGTCAGTAATCTCAGAAAACAATTTTATTTGAATATTAAAGTTAAAGACTCCTCGATATAGTTAGATACACTCCCTTTTTTCTAACTGATTAAGATTAAATGTGTATTAATTCTTGCTCAAATGTTCAATTTGCCTGGGTATTTGTCACACCGGCCTGGTTTCTCCTACCATCTTTGAAAGTGATTTAGGTGATTTTTCATGTGGTGTCAGAAAAGCAATCTTGAGGATATAAGCAATCACCTACTCCCTAATATTATTCCATACACACATACACAATATAACTGTGTGTGCCAGGCATCCAAAAATGGTTTGAAAGCCTATTAACATGCAACAAAAGGAAAAAAAATAAGAAAAAGAGAGTAGGCTGATTCATTCAGCAATGTTGATAATATATTCCATCCATGTTATCATCTATAAATGAAAGGGTATGTGCAACCAGGTGATACTGTACACAAGACCCAACTGGTGCCAGAGACTGCCGTAGCAAGCATATAGATTTTATTAACTATGCATGAAAAGACTTGTCTCCATTCAACTAGGTGGCAGCAAGGCAGCTTCAATAAGAGCTCCAAATGCAGGCCATAATGCAGGAGGGATTGTACAGTCAATGCATAAATCAAAACAATAAGTGAACAGGTAAATATAATAAACATGAGCCTCATGCAGCAACATTCCCTTAAATTTCTCTTCTATTTTCTCTTCATGTTCTGGTAACAGCAAATATAACTGAAACAACCATCTTAATTTGCTCTTACCCACGTGTGCTGAATAATGAATCCCACTTGATCATAGGAAACCTGTTAGCAGAGGTACACTATATAGGGCAGGTGCTGGTGTTACAGGACAGCCATGACAAAATATTTGTCATGCCAGCAAAGGAAGAAGTATTCAGAAACTTTACTTAAGTAAAAATACTGGTACCACACTGTAAAAATGCGTTTATCCTGGTAAAAACCCTGCAGTAAGTCCTGATACATGTATATGTATGATAGGCTGGAACCATGACATGTTTTTTGCATGAAAAATTCCAATTACAAGAATTGTTGCTAATTAATATTTTAGTCAATAGACTTCCCTTTGAAAAAGTACAGTATTTCCCTCTATAGTGTTATGGAGTAAAAGTAGAGTGTGACATGGGATTAAAATACTCAGGGAAAGTAAAAGTGTTTCAGATTTATATTAAAGCACAGGACTTAAGCAAATGCACTATGTTTAATTCCACCACAGGTCAGCAGAGAGACGCAACTGGAATTACAGTAACTGGGATCAATGGACCAACTATAGTAGTAGTAAAGCAGCCCTGAAATTAAATAATCAAATCATCGTACATACTTTGAGACATAATCTAAATTTGATTATATTACATTCATGATTTTTTAAAATGTTCTTCAAACATGAAACGTGTTGTTCCCTAAGCTGGGCAACAATTTGTGGTGTGTGAACCCGCAATGTATTTCTGTTATCTTGGTCAGAGTGCTCTTGACCACTCGTAAAATTTAAAATCAATGGATACTTCATCTCTCTGCTGCCTTCTTGTTAGCGAGAAACCAGCTCACTACAATATATACTAACATCAAACTGCACTTCATGGCTCGGTTAGTGTTAATTTCTTTTCATTGTTTAATGCATTTTAAAACAATGTAAATACTGCTGCCACTAGGTGTATGTAAAAAAAAAAAAAAAAGAGAGAAAAGGTCTAAATATTATTTCATGATGTAAGTTTAGGGCTCTATGAACTGTATATGTGAATATTGTGTAGATTTTTTGTTTACAACAAATTCTAGCAACCATAAAGGTCTTTTTTGTTTTCCTGTTCTGACATCCAGCGGTTTTTCTGCCACCAGTATGCATGCACAACTGCTGTGACATGACCATGATGTCCACTCAGAATTGGTCTATTGTTAAAATCTCAATCTTGCAAGCATCGCAAAACTTTACCGGAGAGGTAGATATATTATTTGTCTGGATAAAGTAAAAAATGTCTGAGACACTCAGTTTTAAAAAGTCTCTACATTTGGGTTTTGCTCAAACTTGATGAGAGAAAAAAACATTACAGTCAATGGGAGGGAGATGGGATCTCTTGTTGCTTAGAGGCAGGCAGAGAAAAACTTCTAATTCCTATTGCTTAAGTGGCCACATGAGCTGAACGGAGACAAAAATGCTTTTGTTTTGATGTATGAATTGTGTATGTGGAGTGAAAATTGTGGCAGTGAGAGCAATTTGTTCAGAACTTAAAAGAAGATTTTTCCTCTCCTCCACACTCTAGTGATGATGTCATCACTCTAGCCTTGCTGCATTCTTGCTCCAGAAAATGTCTGACAAAAAGCAAACTGCGTTGACTGCGATAATTCAAAAATGGTAAAAGATATCAAAAAGATAAACATAATTTTGATAGTTCAAAGTCTTGTAAACGTTTTAAAGTTGAAATGAAGTCTTTAGCTGAAAGTCTGCAGAAGCAGTAGCATTTCAAAGTGCGGTGGGTTTAAGAGGATTTGAAGATTCTCTCCATTGTTTTCAAGTTGCCGTTTTCTTATTGATGTCACAGAATGTCCTGATGACGCATTAAAGACACTTCCAACATATTTTTTAGGCCTAATATCTAACCTATCAATTGAAAAATATCATTAGATTTGACATTAGCATTTAGCTCAAGGCTCTGCTGTACCAAAGTGCAGCCTCACAGAGTCCCTAAAAAGGCTGTAGATTGAAAATGGATGCTGGTTTACAGTTCTACGCTATATAATAACATGTATATTACATCATATTATATACTGTATATGATACACAATATATTTAGGTGATGTCTGACAGTTTTGCATTTAAGCCATGTCTGGCTAAAGTAATAAAATGTCCCTCTTCATTCTTTGTGACACAACATGTAACATATAATACACATTAGCCTACACTTTATATTGCTTAATGAGATCACTGTAAGTCTGTTTCTGTGACCTGTATAGCATCACGTTATCTAAATGATTTCATTTTCTCTCTAATTACAAGAAAGATTCAGCAGTGCAATGTGGAGCTATTATATCTATATGTGTCAGTGCAAAACAACAGTAAACTGAAGCAGCCAATCTTCATATTCAGATCTCACCTCATTATGGTTCAATAATGTGTAACTATACATACTGCTGGGAGGTATACGAAGGCTTGTTTATTTTTTCCTCATTGCAGCTTGTTCAGTCCCTTCCCTTCCCATCCCTTCAGAGTGTGTCCTTGTATTTATTTATGTACAGGTGTATCATACATGTCAGTTTCATTGTCTTGTTGAATATGTCCAATGTCTTTCTGTGCTGTTGCAAGCTTCAGATAATAAAGCGGCATCTACCTCCTTCACTCTGCATGCCGCTCTATCTCTCTTTCTGCTTTTCAATTTCTGTCAGCCTCCCTTGCTCTTGCTCTCTCCCTCTTTCCCCCAGTGGGCATCGCTGCCAAGGACGTGCTTCCAACTGCATGAAGGGTACCGCTAATGCTGGTTATAGGCAACTTTCTGAAAATAACGACTGCACAGTGAAAGCTGGCTATATGTGCTTGCATGTGCACAAAAATTACAGTTCAGATCATCACAAGACAACTCGCTGTCATTTGTCTTCCACACTCAGGGTGACATAGCTGTTTGTAAAGCTGTCAAAATAATGATTCTTTATCTCTGTTGATAATGACATCTGTTCCTCTTCAGGAGTTCGGTGCAAAATGCCCCTGAATGAGATGTACGTGGTGACAGTGTGTGTGCCTGTGTGTGTGACCATGTGCTCCTGAAGGATGAGCTGGGGGTAGGGAGGAGACGTGATGGGGTGGGGTGAGCAATGTAGTGACGCTAGTCTTGCGTAAAAGACATTTGTGGGAGACAATGGCATGTCTTCTCGGAGCAATCCCAAGACTGTGATGATGAAAAAATAGTTTCTATAAGAGGGGTTAATCATTTTTTATAAAAAGAATAGTTCCAGTCCTTAATTATGATTGGCTGAGCAGCATCTTAAAATACTCTATAAACACACAGCTGTGACTGCATTACAACAGTATTACTGTGCCAGTTATGCACAGCTGAAAAGGGCAACCGCCAATTAAAGCTCAAATCATTCATTTATCAGTCATTCGATGAATGCAAAAAAAAAAACCCACAAAGATGCCGAAAAACGGAAACAAAGAGAGCCTACAGAGATTTATATCTGAGCAGCCTGGGACCCCACTGTATCACTTCATTGGAGAAATACCTATCATTGCCATTGCCTAGTCCACTCGCCCTTTCTCTCCATCCAAAGCGGACAAACTACAACAACGATCTACAGTAAGACAGGGCTCAACAATAAGGATTGACCGCTGCAAGTAGAATGCCACATCGGGCTAGTAAATCCAGCAACTCACTTGCCTGATTGGCAAAGTGATAAATAAGAATTAAACACGTTTTAAACAGGGTTTTTTTCAGGAGTTGATGATGGAAGTAACTAAGGAATGAGCCATCTCCCTTCCTTCCCAACTCTGTTGAGAGTTGCACATGCGCAGTACCGATTGGGCACTTGCGAAAAAATGGTGACGGGTGTCTCAAATCGCATACTTCCGTTAGTACACTTCCATGTAGTATACTATGTGCTCTATGTACTTATTGGCGTAGTGTGCAAATTTCGACAGGGTAGTGTTGTCTCAAACCAAACACGGCCGTTGTGCACTCACCGGAAATGACGATCGCAGCTGTTAGCTAGTTAGCAAACTAGCATTAGCATTCACGTTCTCGTTCGCAGTACCAAATCATTACAGACTGCTAAATTAACCCAATAAATATACTGCTGGCTTATACCTGACAACAGTATAGTGGTGCTTAGTGCAAAAAACACATGTAATTGTTTAATGCAGCGACGTTCACAGTCGCACAGTCCTCGGCCGCCATTGAAAAGCGGTCCCAACAGAAGAGCTGAAGTGCAAGCTAGCATTTCAATTAACCTGGAGACAGGAGTTTGATTGGGTGGTGTTAGAGGATGTGGGTAAAGCTCTGATATGTATCGAGTAGTATGTCTTAAGTTTGAGAGCATTCAGTCATTCTTCATTCTTCTACCCAGGAAGAACGTGCAGACTCCACACAGAAGGGCCCCAGCCGACCATCTTGCTTAAACCCAGAACCTTCTTGCTGTGCCTTCTCAAGGGCGCATCAAGTTTCTAAAAAATGTTGCTGGGTTGCGACAGCAAGAGCAGTTTGTCCTTAGTCTTTGTTGCTATTTGATAACTGCTAATATGTGAAACAATTTGTATAGGTACAAGTAAAAATTGACTTTTGGCAAACATTATCCCTGAACACTGTAAAGTGAGTTAATGATGTAGCTTGTAGCTTGTATGTTTTTATTTGTAACCTAATATGCTCACTCATTTGCTAGCCAAGCAGGCTACACTGTAAGAAAAAGGATATCGTTGGCAAGTGGCAACAGCTCGGGGAAAGTGAGCATGATAGTTGCTGATGGTATACATATGTAGTTATAATGTCACTACAACAGGATGATAACTTTTATACTTGTATAGTAAATAGAGCTCAGATTCTCTGCCCGACCCGACCCCGACCCAAGTGTAGTACGATGCTGGTATATGACAAAAAAAAGACGGGGACCTCGACACTTAAGAGGCACATGCCGAAGGCTTGCCATGGAAAGAAAGACGAGAGTCAGCCTTCAATGTCCATGTTCGTATCCTGAAAAAAAATGTCGGGTTTAAACCGGGCTCAGGCTCATAATTGAAGTTAAAGGGAAGGGCGGGGCCGGGCTGGATTTTTTGGGCCTGATCTAAGTTCTAATAGTAAAGCCCATGGGGGTGAACATCTCTGTCTCCGTGTTGCTCAGGATTTGTAAAGCAGCCTTTCCACTGTGTCTGTGTGTTGCTGCTTAATGTCACTAAAGACGTACACCACTTAGCGAACAAGTGATTATTTGTCATCAAAAAATTCTTGCATTTTTTGTTGCTGTGTGTTAATTTTATGAACGTTGCCAGGTTTTGGTAGTAACCGTTTTATGAGTTTTATAAGCTTATGATTATTGTTGATACACCTTTAAAATATGTTGCGGGTTATTTTGAAGTGTCAAGCTTTGATACTGACATTACAGCGCGCTCAGAGACTTGGAGCATTGGAATCAAGCTGTTGAGTCCCAGATCATCTGCGGGTGGTATTTGTATATTCTGGCATGTCCTCTCTTGACCTTTACACTTTCTGCATATCTCAGCCATTACAGCAGCTAAATGAAAATCTTTACAAGGCATTAGATGTTCCAATTAGCACACATCCTGCACACCCAAGTTCATATTGTAATTTATAGCCACAGCATAATGGCACAATATCCTGTGTATTAAGTAGAGAAAAGTACACTGTCACACATATCAAAACATTCCTTTTTTAGGCGTACTCACAAGTTTGTTTATTCCAGAGCTCATTTAAAATGAGTTGCCGTATAGAGAGTAAAGATCCTTCAATCTCTTTCTACCCACTTCTATCAGATTTCTCTGCATTGCAGCGACACAAGCTGTGGCAGAAATAAATAAATAACAGTGTCACCATATGATAAAAAATATCAAGAATCAACCTTGGCAAACGCTGCAGGTCCAGTTTCTGCAACCCAACTGAACATTTATACCCACTTTAAAAAAAAAAAAAATCCCTTCTATTTCTGAAATTGCATCACGGCCTCGAGAAGAAGGCATCCATATTTATAAGACCTTCTCCCTGACAAGAGTCACTCGGAAGGTAGAGGCAGGGCCAGAAACAAGGAGAGCCTTGGACAAAAGGTCAACCTGGTGTAAATCCCTGCGTCCAAAATGTTCCCCTGCAGTGCTGACACCCAAGATCATCCCACAAGTGCAATAAGTCCCTTTATCAGAAGTCTCATCAAGTCTTGTTTATCTTCAAGAACAAAAGCCAATCCCATAGGACGCTATGAATATGATGAATAGCTCAGCGTTTGTTAAGAAATGCCCAAATTACCATCTAAATGACACTGTAGTAGTAATTACGATGATAACAATAGCAGCTGTGATCAATGAGATAATACTTCCATTATAAACATGACATCTCATGGAGAAATAATGGGGATCATGTACTGCAGTTAGCTGTTACGATGTCCTTTGTGAATCGGATAATTAGAAAATGCATGGGTCAATGACAATGCAGCTGAGGACAAATCTGTATATCAGACGGAACAAAACAAGCCAACAATAGATGAAGCATACAGCAATTGTTATTGTATTAAGCTGTGGGTGATTTACAGTGACAACATGACCAAACAGCTGAATTCCTAAGGAAAATCCAATAAATATTTCACATGATATTGTATAGGCAGTTTCTCACGTCAGCCTGCTAAAAAGTCCTGTTCCTTTCTTCCACTGAAGTCGTTGGATCTCGGCGTAGCCTTGGTGCGGCATCGCAGAGCCTTGCCCCGAAGTTGCTGCTCAACAGAGGGGAAAGTGTTATGGACTGAAGCCCATCAGTGAGCGCTGTAACCTGAGCCTGCTCACCTCTGCAGAAGGGGGAGTATTCAGCAGCAGGCCAGATAACACAGCCGAACCACTCAATAGCTTTGTCTGGCTGGCTTGTATTCAGGCCTGTGAACCCTGTCCAACTCAATCTGCTGCTATTGTTACGCTGAGAAAGCTACAGCAGCTTTGTGATGGGCTGCAGTGTTATATGGCCGTACTCTCCCTCTCTCTTTATACCGTTTCGTCTTCTCATGCTGAGATCCTCTAATTCTCTTGCAGCATGATGACTCTCCTCTCCGTCTCAGCCGTCCTTCATTTCCTCATTTTTTTCCTCTCCCTGAGTGCTATGCCCTATTACTCCCTGTCCTCCTCTCCTGTGCATTTTTATGTCACTTTCTCGCCGTCACCTGCTCTCTAACTCACGTTGCTCTCTTCGCAGCCTCGTCTGTCTGCTGTTTGTTTTCGTGTGCCAAATAATTTTGCTCTGTTTTATGTTTCACGGAGCAGGAACATTGACGGGAGACATGGAAGTTCACTTACACAGACATGAGCAGCCCGGGGGCACAAACAGAAACCATCAGCTTCATAATATGCCCGTGTCTCCTGGGCCGGGGTTTAAAACCACAGCAAAGCGGGATTATCTTTTCCCATAAACACTACAACATGCTTCACTGGTGCGCGCCGTAAGAGTTGAGGCCAGTCAGTTTGTAGTCAGTCATCTTTAAAGATTTAAGCTGGACTTGGTCAGATTTTCATGTAAAAATAAACTTTTTTGGACAGCCCAAATCACAAAGTGGGACAACAAAAAACGAGAAGTCTTCCATCCCCTTTTACTGAGATCCTGAACATTCACTGTGTTGTAAAACCAAACCCAGAAAACAAACTAGAAGAAAACATGGATGTTTCTAAAAGAATGCGGAATGGGTAGCTTTGATGAAAGCACACTGACTCCAAGCCCTAATGCTCAAAGACATGCCATACATCAAGCTACAAAATCTGAGACTTTCAAGACAGTCCAGTTTTTCTCTGTAAGAAACTACCATTTGAAGTAGTGTAGGGTGCAAGGCTACTGGGAAACGGCATCAGCAAAATAAGTAACACCTGCACTCTGACTCCAAAACACCATTCAAATAGGCAGTGCTTTTAATTTCAGTTGGATCTGTCGGATCCAAAATGTATACTGTATGTATGGAGCCCCTAAGAAAACATGATGTGGTGCTCCCTGCAATTGAAAATACATCAGTGTTTTGGAGTCGATGTGTTCCTTATGTAATTGATGCTGCTTTCCAATAGCCCTCAGTGCACATGTTATAATTTGCTTCTTCAAATTGATAGTTTCTCCCTTTAAAAACTCTGCCAAGTCTCAGATGTCTTAGCTTCACATGTAGCATGCACTGCTATGACTACCAGTAATTTTAACTTCCAGTTTAATTAATTTAGTTTTGGCTATGTGTTTAGGGACTGGGGGTTATGACGTGCCCGTGTGAAATGGAGAGAATTTGAGGAAATCTATAGACTGAGCTGCGTGAAGATTTTATTTCCTTTCGAAGTTTTCACGAGGAGGCTTATTCGTGTTCAGCTTCAGCTTAACCTGCTGATTTTAAAAGGACAGCGGTGAGGGCGAAGAAGGTGGCTGGAGTAAAGAACATATCTGGGAGTTCACTCTGAAAAGGGGAAACTGCCAGGAAGTTGGGTTTGAAGGGGAGTTGTGTACATTGTTTTATGTAAACGTATTAAATGTTTGACTAACCTGTATATATCTATGCAATTTAAAGTGAATCTACTTAGTTATCCATGTCTATAGCCCCTTTTACACTGCCAGATGTTCTGCGAATGTTGGGCCATTTCGCCGGCAAGCTGCGAGCGTTCGTATACACACAGAGCCAGATTGGCGAGTTGATCCAAGGTGCCCAATTTTCCACCTCGTAGGGGTAGACATATTGGCGGAACTGTTGATGACGCCGCACATTTGCCCCACTGGCGGTGGATAAACAGGAAACAGCTGATAGCAGGAATGAGCAGCTAGTAGCAAGAGGGAAACGCAAACCTGACAGACACTGTAAAGATGAGCAACTGGGGAGACAAGGAATTGCGCACCCTCCTTGCCCTCGCAAACGAAGAGGCCATTAACCGTCAGATGACGGGGATGGTGAAGGACGGGCCAACTTATGAGAGAATCACCAAAGGACTGACCAGCCGCGGCTTCCCTCGGAGTACGTCACACGCTGAGCTACACGTTTTGTTACTTGCTCACGCCCCCCATTGCCCCGAAAAAGGCACATTCTGTATAAACAAAAGTAGGTAGGCGGCATTTCGCTGTACTCCCTGATTTTGTTTTTATACTGCCAATGCTGAAATAAGACTGATTGGGCTTTCCTGCAAATTTGCACAATTCCTATTTAAAAAGGGCTTAAATCACCAATAGGTTGGTAAACCTTCATAAATAGTCAGCGCCATCTTGTGGAATAAACACCAGCTAGCTAGTTGCCTTCGTAGTATAATTAGTAAAATTATGACCATTTGCGTTTATTTGCTGTGCTGCACACAGGAGCCGTAGCTACTAACAACACAGATGTGCTGCTAGGGAAAAGGTATAAGCAGGTTTTGATAGGTGCCTTGTATCTGTGTCTTTCTTTCATGTTAAATTAAAAAAGCAATATCATAGATTTGGGTATGCAGATCCAAGGACTTGCTTTTCTGTCCTTCACCAATCACAAGCCTGCTCCAGAGGCCAGGGTGACATCTTCAGAATGCTTGGTTTCAACATCCAACAGTCAAAAACCTAAAGCTACTCAATTAAAAGTGATGTTGTATGAAATGGAGAAAACAAGTAAGCTACATTTTTGAGAAGGAAGCGATTAACCTCACTCAACGGTTTGTTTTTCTTCCTCCCAACTGGCATCGCCCTGAATACTGTCATGAGCTGAAACCAGTGGATGTCTCTATTGCAGAGGTTGACACTATTCAGTCAGTTGTTTTGGTGCGCTTCAGTAACACACATTTACAGGTGCAGATACAGGTTATATTATGATGTTTGTTTGAATGTTTATTTCATGTGCTTGGAAATAAAAGACGACCCCTACTACCCGACTCCTCCTTTTCCCTTCTAAGATTCACAAATATATTTTGCTTTTCTCATCCCTTTGGTTGCAGTGTGCATTCAGTTGATATGTTACATCATTTTAGGGTGTCAATTATAAAAATAACTTTGATGTGTGAGACGTGGAGACCAACAGGAAGACAAAGTGGAAGTTTAGTTGTGGTGCTTACACTTAGAGTTCTGATGCAAAACCAGACAATGCTAACAAATTCTGTGAACCACTCACTCAAACAGGTGAGATATACACAGACAGTGAGACGGAGTGATGCAAGCCAAGTGAGTGTGAAACTAGAAAGCAGAACACAATGCAGAGCAGAGGATTTGGTATGCATTAGGTACGCAGTCATAGATTTGTCCGAGTACCTCTTCTTAACCTGTCCTCCTCTTCAGCCGCTGGCATTATCATTCAGTCTCACTGCAGTCGATAATGCCAAGACAACATCACTCAGGCTGGAATCATCTGTTTGATATGCGCTGGGAGGCCTTTGTGCCTCATCACATTTTCTGTCTGATGTCCAGTGCTGCGCTTTAGGAGAATTCATCACGTCCCGTCCCCTTCCTGTCCTGCACTCTCATCTCTCCAACGCACCCTGAAAGTAAACAACAAACTCACCGTCCTCCATCTTTCCTTCCCGCATCCCTCCATCTCCTGCCTCCAAAAGTCCTCAGATCAATTTCCCATCTGAAGGGGCCATCTGAAAATTGTGATTTGTTTTTGCTGCACCTTGCCACTTCTTGTTTGTGTCAGTTATACTCTTAAAAACTCCTCCCTCGCATCTTTCTTGGCATTAAACATTCGTGCTCATCACTCTGTGGGTTAGATTAATCATATGCTGTTGCTGTGACTAACAGATGACCCCATGAACCCCATATGGCCACCCTGTAATCGTCCTAATTAAGCTTGTCCTGGCATATTCCACTTTCCTGCATTTCACTCTGCTGTCCAAAACCCATTTTTCTTTTTTCTTACTGGCACCTGCTCTTTTTCTTCTTCCTTTTTTTTTTTGAACCTCCATTCACTCACTTTACCCCCACGTCTCTTTCCCTCTTCATACCCCTTACCTCCGCCACCTTGGAAATGTAATTGAGGCAGTGCTTGTGAGAGGCCTGGCAGTGTATCCGCACAGGGAGCGAGGAAGCGAGCGAGAGGAGCCGGGTGACACTGAGGTGGCCTCCGCTGGCACGGAGACTAACTACCTCCTCAGCCATCCAAAATCCCCAACACAACTTAGGTGATTAAATTAGCAAGTTCTACAGCGTGTACTTTTGATGCATGGCAGAGTTATGCTCTAAAGGTATTTCACCATCACCACAACTTTTTATTCACTGCACTATATCACATTTATATCCCCTGCTATTTCATCTCACCTTGGTTGGAGGTTTAAGAAATGACGACATTGCATATTTTCCAGACTCATTTGAATGCAATAATTGGAGAGCACGTAATACAATTACATTTTATTAAATGTAATTTAATGTCTTCATTAGTTTCCCGACTATTGACAACTTCCAACTGATTTAAGAGTCTGTACTTTGTGTAATTACATATGTAGATGCAAGGTTATCATATCAGATTTAGATGCTCTGAACATTTTCTTAAAGCCACTGTTGCCATGTCCACATGATCGGATTCCTATATAAGCCGTTATCTAACAACAGCATTTACATTTCAGTGTCAAGGTCAGAGTGATCAATTGATCCGTGTACACTACTGTAGCAACATTCAGCACTTCCTGTCGATGTGGAGGAAGAGACAGTGAGAGGCGCAGAGAGAAAGACAGATATACAGGGAGCACTGATGGGGAAAAAAGACAAGACACAGGTTACAAGAAAGGAATATAATAAAGATATGCAGATGTGGGACTTTATTGCCATTGGCTCTTTGTCTAAACTCACCGTACCCTTGGCTGTCCCCGAAATTAAAGATCATTTTTAATCACTTTGATAATGGAAGCTTCTTTTTTTGTTAAGAGGAAGCTCTGATAGATATAAGAGTTTATGGGAGTTGACAAGGGACATTGCACTGAGGGCATTAGAACTGGCAGCTTGTCAAACAGCCCACTGGAAAAAGAGCAGCAAGTTAAGAGAGGAATACAAAGACGGGGAAGGGGGGAGGGAAGGAGGGAGAGAGAGCCTCTGAGGGCAACCGGCAGGTCACCAGACAGGACGAGTTTCCACTTTGCCTCCTTCCTGCTCTTCATCCTCCACCTCCTCATCTTCGCATTTTCCATTAATTACAGTACAGGACACAAGAGGGGTGCAGAGTGCTCTCATTAGACAAAACAAATAGCCGGGACATGAGAAACTTAATTACCTGGGGACCGGAGATTGTTCCGGTGCTTAGGAGGATTTTCTACCTCTAAACAAGATCTTTGCCCTCGCAGTGTGGAGCTCACAGTGACTTTAAAGCCGGGGAAAGGGACATGAGGAAATTTATGATTCCGCTCGGTGCCATTTCTATTCATAGACATAACCTCATCTGCAGGGATGACCTCTTTAAAACATTTTACTGTACTGAATATTTGTTTTTCTTATTAACAACGAAGAGGTATTCTCTCAAGCATGGGCGGATTAAGAGACAGTGAAACCCCTGAGCCCAGACATGCAGAGGGCCCCACCAATTCTTCTGCATAGGAGCAAGACACACTGACTTTGTGGTGGTTTTGCCTCTTTGTTGTTGTTGTTTCGCATTTTTTTGGAATTGTGTTGTCTCTTTGAGGGAATTTTGTGTCTCTGTGGTTATTTTGTGTTTTCTTTTGCTGGTTTTGTGTTCTTTGTAGCCTTCATGTGTCTCTTAGGGTAACCTTTTTTTGTCTTATTGAACAGTTTGTGTCTCTTTGTGGTAATTGTGTCTCTTTTTTGGTTGTTTTGTGTCTCTTTGTGGGAAATTTGTGTCTTTTTCAGCCAGCTGGTGTCTCTCTTTGGTAAGTTTGTATCCTTTTTGGTTGTTTTGTGTCTCTTTGTGGTAATTGTGTGTCTTTTTTGGTTGTTTTGTGTCTCTTTGTGGTAATTGTGTGTCTTTTTGGTCTTTTTGTATCCCTTTGTGGTAACTCTGTATCTTTTTTGGCTGTTTTGTGTCTCTTTGTGTTAAATATGTGTCTTTTTCAATTGTTTTGTGTCTCTTTGTGGTACATTTGTGTCTTTATTGGATGTTTTGTGTCTCTTTGAAGTAAATTTGTGTCTTTTTGGCCATTTTGTGTCTGTTTGTGGTAATTTCCTGTCTTTTCTTTGGCGGTTTTGTGTGTCTTTGTGGGAACTTTGTGTCTTTTTTGGCCATTTTGTGTCTCTTTGTGGTAGTTGTGTGTCTTTTTTGGCTGTTTTGTGTCTCTGTGGGAAATTTGTGTCTTTTTCAGCCAGTTGGTGTCTCTCTTTGGTAAGTTTGTGTCCTTTTTGGTTGTTTTGTGTCTCTTTGTGGTAGTTGTGTGTCTTTTTAGGCTGTTTTGTGTCTTATTGTGGTAACCTTGTGTCTTTTTTGCTGTTTTGTGTCTCTTTGTGGTAATTGTGTCTTTTTTGGTCTTTTTGTGTCACTTTGTGGTAACTTTGTGTCTTTTTCAATTGTTTTGTGTCTCTTCGTGGCACATTTGTGTCTTAATTGGTTGTTTTATGTCTCTTTGACATAAATTGGTGTCTCTTTTGGCCATTTTGTTTCTCTTTGTGGTAAATTTGTGTCTGGATTTTTATTGATTGACATTCCTTATGGAGTCTGTCATATTCAATTAATGTTATTCATTTCCCTCACCTCTCTGTATGAGTTCTGGACTGATGACGCTCCTTAATATCCCAGCAATTGTTTCACGGCCCTTTAATTCTGGTTCTATTCTATCCCTCTCCTCTCTTTTATGCTGTGTATTTGTCACTGTAATCACAAGATTTGCCTGTAAGCAGAATAACTGATTGTGCAGGGTTCGCATAGACCAGGGCCCTAATCTGCACAGGCCCCAATGTAGAGCCATGCGGGATGCCACAGCAATGATTATCTTAATTAAAGTCTGTGTCATTGGGAAATGTGCACAAACATGCAATATCAACATAACCTCTCATCCAAAGCGAAAGACACTTGCATAACAAGCCAACAGCGCACACACCTCCCCAACTCTGCTCATAAGCCTCAGCAGCGGCAATCAGATATTCTAGTCAATAACGTGCCCTCATAAGAAGGAGGAAAAAAGCAAATAAGAGAATAAAACGGTAGATGCAATATTCCAGATGGAATGTTGCCCACGCCTTTGGGCTTTGTCAATAATTGTCAATATTTTCTAATCTCTCGCAACGACTGGGAAGGCGCATATCGGAAAGCGTTTTTGGTATGCAAATCAGGACGCTATTGTCATCCAAGATGGATGGGCTCAGGAGATGGGCTGAGGGATGTCAGAGAGAAATGGGGCGCAGTGAAATTTGTCTCACCCCCGCTCACCCCCCCTACACACACTTCTCTTTGCATTCTTTAGCTTATCGTTATCGCCTTCCCTCGCCTCTGCCAGCGTTACCTCTTGTTTCAAATTCCCCCAATAAAATTTGCCCTACTATTGTCCTCCATTTACCAACTCTTTTGTGTGACCTCTCTCTTTTTTCCCCCCTCTGCCTGACTCTCTGCGTGTTCACAGATTTAAACAACAGAGATCTCTCCTTTTGCCTCTCTTCCCCTCCAGGCCACATGCAGGTCATTCCAATTTTTACAGCCACACAGAATAGCCTCTCTTCTCCAAGTACAAAAGCCTTTCTAATTGGTGAGCTGTGCTTCTATTTAATTATCTGGGAGGAGGTATATTCTGCTGTTGCTGCAGAAAGCTTCCCTTTTTCCCAAAGTTTCCATTTCTTCATTACTGGCCCTGTTGTAATTTACAACATTGGGCTAATTCACACGGTAATTCGATGAACCCCAAATTAACCTGGCCGGCTAGTATTTTCCCCATTAGCTCGTTTCGCTCCCCCACTCCATTGTCTCGATGATTAAGAAGCATCAATGTCCATGAGCCGCATCAGACGTTGTCAGCGGAGGAGCCGGTGTCATTCTGTGTCTGGGTTCACCGGAGCACAGCAGCCGCATATTAAGGACAGGGATGACGGGTGAATTACAGCCGATTAAGATCTGGTAATCACATCACCTGCCTGAAATATTGTCACACTGTGGTGCCAGCCTCATCTCCCAGGCAAGAGGATAGCTTGTGGGGGCGTGGAGGTGGAGGGAGCGGGGGCTGGGGGCTATAACTCAGTACCATTGTACTGCAGAAATGTCTTCAACCTAACCTCTTAATTTACCTACATCATATTATTGTAGGGTGTCCCCCTCCCTCCATTTCCTGCCACATGAGCTAAGGTGTAATTGTGTTTTGCAGCAGATGGTTAAGTAGCGCAGCTGCCTTTACAGTCACACTCCACTATAATGTGCATATCATATCATTTAATAATTTGTCATGCAATCAGTGGTTGTCTTTGAGGCTATTAAACAACCAAGACTATTAGAGTGCTTTTACATGACCAGGCAAGCACAGTTCTGGCTGCCACGTGCCATACGGCCCACACTTGTGTCAGTGCTTTGATCCAAACACTGACCATAATTGATCTTCTTTGAGAAGTTGTCAAGTGGCTCTTATTTGACAAGCCAATTGTTCCACTCCCTGCCTCTCTGTGATAGTGGGCATTACTCATATCACTACTGCCAGCTTGACTTGGACATTAGACTGGTGAGCAGAGGCCAGTTTGGTTGCATCAGGGCACACACTCATCCGCTAACACAATAACACACACACACGGAGTGAATAATACACTTGTTTTATCGCTTCCTGTCAGTAATCCTCAGCAACGGTTGTCTCCGCAACGCGTTTTATGTGCAACCAAGGCCTGCGGTCCCTCTCTGAGTGTTCAAGTGAGTCGACAATGTCCACTTTCCTCTCAGTGTGTAAGAGCATCAAACATTGTGGAATGCACTTCACAGTGTAAGTGCATTTGAGCCTTGATATGATTTCCTCTCAATTGAAAAGGATTTGGTTCATTTTAATCGTTTAGCTCGGGTTACGCTAAATGCAAACTGTTTGAAAGAGTAAAAGCTTGTAGATGGGAAAATCCCTAAAAGGGTAATTTTTATGTGATATTTCTCGAGATACACATCTTATCTAAACAGTCACATGTGAAGCTTTATCTGTCTCATTGGAGTCATGACAGATATAGAGATGCTATGCATCATAGTTTATCTCACTGATAATAATCTTTTTTATGTGTGGTTGTCTGAATCTTATGGGGATCGTTTCAGTTGGTTTTTTAAATGTTTTTGTCAGTGTAGAGTAATTGTGGCTGTCACATCTGGTCCACTTGGAAAAATCTTATCACTAGAAAAGGAGGAATAACTGCACCTCCTTTGTTTCTTCCCCCCCCCAGCACTTTATGTTCAGTTAAACAAGGTATTAAATTCCTCATCCTGTGTATTTGGGAGATATCATGTCTTAAAAATTGTAATGGCTTTTCAATTTGATGCGGCCCATTTCAATTACGGGAGAATTATCTTAAGTAGTCCCAGAAGACAAAAATCTAAATGGAGGTCTTCAATTGGGCAAATGGGAGAGCAAGTTAAATGGTTCTTGACTTCACACTACCCATTATCCACACCCAGGCTGGCACAGCACAAATATCCATCCTTGACCCCAGATCACACCCTCATCATTCTCTTCTCTCATCCCCCCCTTCACATTATTCAACACCCTGTCACTAAGAAGAACATTGTTTGCCCTGCGGGGAATCTCTTCAACTTCATTTTTTCCCACTAATCCAAGAGCAAACCGCGTTGAAATGATTGTTTTTGATCGCTGAAATAATTTATTGGTCGGTTTCACGTTCAGAAAGAAAAATCCCCAACCCTCTTGCTTCTAGCTGATTTTCTGCCTGTCAGGTTTATTGATGAGAACACCGCTCCCAAAAGGGTGTCTGATAGTTTAAGCAATCAATCAGGGGTCAGGGGTCAAGACGAAGTTATCAGGAGCGTATTAGATTAGTGACCTAAAAGGATGAACTACTCTGGTGGGTTCTGCTTGGGGTATTAACAAGGTAGAAGTGTGGGCAGTCTGGGTCAGAAGAGTAATTAGATTACCAAGAAACACACATTGTCAACATTATGTCTGTATCGAGTCACACTGGGATGTTTGGCTCCAGGGCAGCTGTTGCCAAGCTGCATTTACTTGCTGACTGCGGCTGTGTTCAAATGACTGCTGATGCTTTTCTTCACTTTGTCTGGTCTTTGAGTATCTGTAAAGGATCTAAGCATCAGGCAAAGATGCTCACTTGTTCCTTTTTAAAACAGGTAGTCAATACAAAAAGGGCTGAGATCCTTTAAACACAATGCATATACATACATCTCACTAGATGGCACTGTTCCCACTTTCCCTAAGCAGACAGTCTGGCAGAGTGAAGAGCATCCCTTTAGTCTAGCAGGGCTTCCTTATCTTGTCTTGTACTGCATTTCCCATCCAAGCAAATCTGTGAAAACCAAGAACGGGTTAGATCAAATGTTTGCAAGTAGGTGTGCTTGCAAATGTTTGATTCAGTTTTATCAGATTAAGGTGAAGGGCCTGCAGAATTAGAGGCTTTAAGATAATAGTGCTTCAGTTTCCATAAAAATAAAGCCAACAACGACACTTAGAGGAGGCAGATCTTGGGGAAATGCGTTGGGAATGTTATTATAACACAGTCTTGGGTGAAACTGTGGCAGAAATCCTGTTATTTTTTTATTTTAAAGGGACGATTTGTAGGACTCGAGGAGTTAGGTGAATCTAGCTGTGCAGATTTATTAAATTATTTATTTTTATTTAACTCATATTTAACCAGGTAAGTCCCTCAGTGGTCAGTGGTCATTGGTCAGGAGGCTTTTAACAGGAGCTGAATTATCTGCAGAGGTCTCTTCCTCTCCACCGCTAACACCGGTAAAAACACTAGCTTAACTTAACTTAAGATCCACACATTCAGGAGGTTTTTACCAGGAGCAGAATTATCCGCAGAGGTCTCTTCCTCTGCAAAAACAAATTGACCCGATGATTTCCTCTGCTAAAAACACTACTTGAAGTATTTCCACAATAACAAATCAATGTTTTTCCAATGTTGCTCAAGGGGCCACGGTCTATGTGGCTGACACGCAAACTGGAAAACGCAAAAACAGGAAAGGCTCTATCTAAAGCCAGTGATTGTTCATTCCAGGCTGTAGAAACATGGTAATGCAACATGGCGGACTTTGTGGACAAAGACCTGCTCCCTATCTAGATATCAACGGCTCGTTCTACGGTACTGAAAATGCAGTGATTCTTATTCTCAGGTGATTATGCACTAAAGAAAACACTCATCACATCCTGTTCCATTTCTGCCAATAGTTCCCCCTAAATCCTCCACACTGGACCTTTACCTGTAGAGATGATACTGTGTTAGTATTCTGCAGTCATCAGATGCAAGCCAAGCATCTGCTATGCACTAAAACAACAGCAGCTGAGACAGGCAGAAGGTAAAAAGGGGGAGAGAGGTGAGCAAAGGAACCACAGGGCTTAAAGAGCGAGAGGGGTGAGGGGGGCTGGGATGACTGTGGTGTTGGTGTGGATCAATGCTTATGTCACAAACAACCTTTTTGCTTTTTCCTGCCATCATGGGGACTCGCTATCTGCATGGCTGGGAGGCACGCAGAGAGAGAGAGCAAACAATCCACACCTCGGCGCACCGCGGCGCTTTCTCGTGTTTGAGCAATACAACACACCTGCTCCACTCTTGTGCAGCACGAGGGAGATAAAGAGCGAGAGAGGAGATATTCACAAGGACATCTCCTATTCCAAACATGCCAGGTGACTCCTTTTTTGTCACCCAAGGGAGCATCCGCCAGCCATACTCTTGAGGGCTTTTGGAGATGCATAAGCTGGTCATGTTCACTTGAATTCATAAGCGCTACAGGAATCCAATTTCCCTCTCTAGATCCATACCACTAGTGCATTGCAGAGTGAGGGGCTTAGAAACTTAAAATATTATTTCTTGGAAAGTTGGGGAAAGTGTTGGTGGATTAGGCTGATGGTGTGAGGTTTTCACTCTCTACCCCACGAGCACAAATCACATTGTATCATGGCATACTGTCAGTGCAGAGTGCATTCTCTACCTGTGCAACCTCATCACCCATTTGCAGATTTTCACACGCTGCTTTACAAACCACTATCTGCCAGATTCATCCATGCATACCCCCCCCCCCCCCCCCATGCATACACACACATATATGCCAAGCAAATTATGCTCAGGCTTTGACCCGCCACATCTCACATGCGGATATAATTTCCATGTGCATATTCTCACATAATCGTATAAAACCCGTCTGTGGACTAGATTGCACACACACACTGTTTTATTCATTCACACACACACACACACACACACACACACACACACACACCTCTGCCCTCCTTTGGGATTATCATGCTTGACGCCTCTCAGACTGAATGGCTGGTTTCACACTGACAGACTGGTGATCTCTGTCTCGGTCTGCTCCTGAGAAGCAACAGAACTTCCCTCCACCCTGCACTCACACTCCAATCCCTTTTGTCCATTGTGTGTATTTAAATCTCTGCCTTAGCGTTAGTGTATCTCAGGAAGGAAGAGCAAGGCAGACAGACGGCGGCAGTAAGAGAGAGAGGAAATGAGTATTGCTTATGTAAAAGAACTCGAATCCAGGTCAGGCTGTAGATTCTTCATTAGGCACTGCTTCCCTTTTTATACGTGGACTCAAATGGGTCCAATGGCAGATTTCAGACACTGAAACTATGCAACTGTTGTCACATATCTTATTAATATCCGCTATAATTAGTTGTGAAAAAAATTAGCTCAGTCAGTCATGAGAAAATTACACACGTGCACATACTCCTGCATGTGATAGTGTGTTGTTGGGTTCAGTGATTTCTCTTAAATACAGGTTGAGTCTTTACACCACAGACTTGTTTCTGCCTGAGGCTAACATATCGCCCTTTACTTTACCTCTTCCTGCCCTTAACCTGACACTTTCTCACTTCTGCTCAACACCCTGTTATCACAAGGAGGGGCTTTAATTAGAGAGGCAGCACTATCCTTCAGTAAGTGAACAGGAAAACCACAGGCTGCCACCGCAGGCGCTACTCAGCCATATTTGTTGCATTTGTTGGCCTTCTTTGTCACATAACAGAGAAATTTCATTCAGATTACTCATATTTGACACAGCAGATGTAGTGCCACTCAGGAATGAGTGTGAGGAAGTTTAATGATAAGCGTTAAAGATGCAACACTCAAGTCTGATCAGTGATAAAATGATCAGTCATCATATGAAAGAGGGTGGGAGTTTTAATGTGAACGCACCTTGTGACTCGTTTCATTGCTGCTGCCCTAAATCAGTACAGTACCATCAAGCATCTTCTCTTAATTTCCTCATGGGAATGCCACCTCCCTCCTCCGAGAGCAGGCGTGACTTCAAGTTGTCCTCTTGGTAACTCTCCAGCACGTATTTATGTTGGTGTGATGGGGTATAACTGTGTTTATGATGCTATAAAGCCTTTTTGGCCAAAGCCCTCGCTGCCCGCAGCGTGTCTTTAGGTCCGTCGTAAAGCTGGAATGGGCTCTGCCCTTGGAAAGGTACTGTGAGTATAAGTGTGTGTGTGTGTGTGTGTGCGCGCGTGTGTGCACCCTCTTATGTTAAGTTGATCGTGAGAGGAGCTCCGGTTCCAGCAGCTATCTTTATGGTTACAAACACAATATCATTTGGACTGCTTGCATATCAAACCCAATGGCTCTAAAGTGAATATGTCTTGTCATATTGTATTTACAGAGACTTCTCAACTTCCTCCTATACCAGCAACTTGTTATTATAAATTGCTTATATGCCAGTAGGGTTGGGCCAGTGTAAAAATTCTCAAACTGGTTTAATATTAAAAACCGGACTAGACCGGACAGGTATAAAGAATTTTACAACTGCGTGTCTTTCTTGACTCAGCAGTTGCTCCTGATTAAAAAAATAATGACACCGCGTCAGAATATTGTGTTCCATTACAAAATATCGGAGCTCTGTGTCCACACTGAATCTAACAAATATGCATTTCTGTGTGATCAATGTAAACACATCATGCAGGCAAAGCTGTGCTTTTGAGATCAGACTGTAGACGTAACCACTTAGAAGATTGGTGAGTACTTACCACCTGCCTATGTTTGTACTTTACATTAAAACACACTTTTTATATTGTGATATTTACTGAAAACGACATACAATATAGCCAACAGCAAGTGGCTTTTTAAATATGTTAAAATAAGGACATATCATCTTACTATATAATGACGAAACTGTTTGTCTGTGTGTGTGTCTGTTCCACGTTTTTCTCCTCACTGACTTGGTCAATCCATGTGAAATTTGGCACAGTGGTAGAGGGTCATGGGAGGATGC